>NW_015168659.1:531902-567835 GCF_001447785.1 Gekko japonicus | reverse complement strand
CAACTTCAGAGGATGGCGGAAGACCGGAAGGCCTGGCGTGATCTGGTCCATGGGGTCACGAAGAGTCGGACTCGACTGTGCGCCTGAACAACAACAAAAAAGGATATAGGATACCCAAGTTCAAATCGCTGCTCTGCCATCACGGAAGCTTGCTGGGTGACTTTGGGCTAGTCACACACACTCAGCCTAACTTACCTCACAAGAATGTTGTGAGGAGTAAATGGAAGACAGTATATTGTAAGCTGCTTTGGGCTATTGGAGAAAAAGACTAGATAAGTGAAGTAACTGGCAAAACGTCACCAGTGAGTGGAGATTTGAATTCAGGCTCTTAAAAGGTACCATAATAGTACCATTCCAACATGCCAACTGTTAAGTTGCTCCCTTAACAAAGTAGTCGGAGAGTGATTCAGCAAAGGTTCAACTTTATTCAACAACTCCAACACAACTCCAACAGGGATCAACATTTGATAGCATTAAAGCTGTTTAATGATTTGCATTAAAGCTGTTCCCTTTTTAAACTCTACCGCTAATGTAGCCACGCCTGCTATACAATTATCAACTGATAAGGTTGTATAAATAAGGACCAATCGTTCTGCTCAGGGAGCTTGCTGACCAGTGATTGGTTGGTTCTTCCTGGGCTAGCAATGTGATTGGATGGATTTGGAGCCTAGCCCAGAACGAAGCTTTACATGGCAAGTCAATTATGTAGTTCACATATTATTACGCATTCAATGGCAGCTATTGAATACATTACAACAACCACCTTGCAAGTTACAACACCGGCTTTCTGTTTCACTTCCGCTGGCGGCAAGAGACTTTTAGCGCCTCTCTAGCGGCTACAACAAAGCTGCTACGGACAATAGAAAAGCAGTTTAAAATGCACCGAGATCCTGATTCTATCGGCGGCCATAAAGTCAGTTTGCGTGCCCCTTCCCATCCAGTCCAAATGGCTCCTAGCGTTTGAGTGTAACGAAAGCGGATTCCAGGTTGAGGGCAACCACGAGGCTTCCACTGCTGCTACTGAGCATGCTCCAAGGCTTGTGAGCATGCGCAGAGGAGTCCCCTCGACAACTTGGCGGCGGCGCGGTCCGGTCTGAAGGCCGGCGATGATGGCTGCGGCCGTGGCTGCCGGAGGGATCTTCGCGTTCCGCGACGCCCGCTGGGAGCCTGACCCGCAGCTCGAAGCCAGCCCGGCTGTTCGGGTGCCTCAGCCGGCTCCGCTGGTGCTGGACAACGGCTCGTTCCAGCTGCGACTGGGCTGGGCCTGCCCGGACCCCGAAGTGCCCGCCGAGCCGCTGCTCTGCTTCCGCTCCTTGGTGGCCCGGAGCCGGGGAGCCCGCGGCGGGGCCGGCGTCGAGACGCACGTGGGCAACGACTTGGGCAGCCCCGAGCCCCTCCGGTGGCTCCTCCGCTCGCCCTTCGACCGCAACGTGCCCGTCCAGATGGAGCTCCAGGAGCTGCTCTTCGACCACGGCTTCCAGCGCCTCGGCGTCTCCTCGCAGGTAGGTAGGCAGGCGGCGGCGGATCGGGCCCTGACACCACCCTCAGTGGCCCTGAGTGAGCAGGCGAGTTCTTTTGCGCCATTGAGCTCGAGCCTGACTTGCACGGTTGCTGCTTCACTTATTTCGCCTAATATTCTTAAGAGAGTACTAAAGATGGGGAAAGGCAAGGAATGAATAAGAAAGAGAGGAGGGACAGTGGAAAGCTCTGCATGGGGACATTGGTCTTTGAGTTGGATTGCCTCTGCACAAAGTCGTGCTGTAACCATCATCTGCAATCAGCCTCTCTGTGTGGATGAGGTGGCCTGTTGCCAATGACAGTTGTGGGGAATAGATCCAGTTGGTCAGTCGTGTTGGTTTGAAGCAGTAGAACGAATTTAGAGTCCATTGGCATCTTTAAGACCACCAAAGGTTTATTCAAGGTATGAGCTTTCCTGTGCATGCACACTTTTTCAAGTGCATTGAGACTTATAGCCAGAGAATGAACAGTAAGTTAACATGTAACATGATGGTGTTGAAGATATGCAAAGTGATAGTGCAGTATCCAAGGTTGTATAGAAGCAGTGATCATGGATGATCCTAAAGAGAAAAGGATGTGGGCAGCATACAGCAGAAATCAGTTATCCTGGCTCGTAGCACTGGAGATCTAGAACAGCTTCACAAAACAATTAAGCTTTTCTTTGGTATAACTCATTTAAATTTTTGTTAATTCTTCCTCTTCCCCATCTGCCGGAGTGGTCCCAAAGAAGCATATGACCATAAAAAGATGCACTATAACTAAACAGAATAGCAAACTGCATCTTGGGCTGATCCTGGCTTCAGAGGCTTGTGTATCCCATTTCTCCCGTTGTGTATCCCATTTCTCTACGGACCAGCTCATGATAGCTCACAAAGTAAAAACAATACAATTAAACAGTCTGAAAATAAGCCAGGGGCATAAAATAGCATAAAACAGGCATGTCCAACTTCGAACAGGTAGTGATCTATTTTTTCCGGCCAAAAGTGCCGGTGATCTACCACCATGAAAATAAAGTTTCAAATTAGATTTTAACTCACTAAAGTTGGGTTCCACCACGCCCCCCCCCCCCATTTATAATGCACTACAAACATATTTTATTTTATACCAGGAGACCAAGTGGGGCTGGTGATCTACCTCTGACCCCTCCGCAATCTACTGGTAGATCACGCTCTACCTGTTGGACATACCTGGCATAAAACAACACACAGGTCATTTAAAATGAATCCATAAAACAGTTTTCAAGCTTAAAAGCAGAATGCAAAAACAACTTTAAATGATGGAACTGATGCCTGAAAAGTGAGGACATGCAAGTGGTGAGGTGCCAAGTGGTGAAGCCATGCAACCCAACCCATATCCTGGCTGTTGTAGATATTGTGACACTACATGTAGCAGGAGGGATTTCATGGTTTGGCCCACATGTTTTGTGGTATGGCCAGAACATTATATTCAAACTGTAAAGATAAGACATAATATTAATACACATTGATTCTACTATACTTCTCAGCAGCTTTGAGAATCTTTGTAGACCACCTTTGGGGGTTAGAGCTGGGAAGCACCATTCTGCAGTGCTTTAGTCCTGTCTGGATGATAGGTTTCAGAAGGTGATGCTGGCAGTCTGCTACCTGGCCTCGTAGGGTCCAACAAGGTTCCAGGTTGAACCCCAAGCTTTTAAACATCTACATGAAGCCACTGGGAGAGGCCATGCAGAGATATGAGATAGGATGTCACCAATATGTGGATTATATTCAGCTCTATTTTGTACTTCTAGGAGATCACCAGGAGACTGTGAAAACTGTGAAGCAGTGATCCATGAACTTAGGCATTCCCTGTTCTGGATGGATCACACTCCCCCTAAAGTAACAGGTTCGTATCTTGGGGGTGCTGCTGGACCCAGGCCTCTAAACTGATAAACAGGTGACTTCACTGATTTTGCTGAACCCTTCCTGGGTGAAAAGGATCTTGCCCCTGTGGTGCATGCCCCAATGAACATCTAGATTAGACTACTGCAATGTGCTGTCTGTGGGGCTGCCTTTGAAGTGTGCCTGGAAGTCACATTTGGCACAGAATGTTGTGGTCAGAATGCTGACAGAAGTAGTTCATAGAAACCATTATCAATCCACTAATCCTCTGCCTACAATGGCTCCCAATTTCATTCTTGGCCAGCTCAAGGTGCTGGTATTGACCTTGGGGCCAGCATATTTTAAAGACCTTATGAAGCCACCCACAATGTTTGCCACCAGCAACTGGTATTCAGAAATATGGTGCCTCTGAACAAGGGGATTCCATTTATTTTTTTACTTAATTTATGCCCTGCCTTTCTCCCCAGTGGGGAAGGGACCCAAAATGGCTTACATCCTTCTCTTCTATTTTATCCTTGCAACAACCTTGTGAGGGAGGTTAGGCTGAGTGTGTGTGACTGGCCCAAGGTCACCCTGTGAGCTTCCACAACAGAGTGGGGGATTTGAACCTGGGTCTCTCAGAGCCTAGTCAGACACTCTTAACACACAATCCCAAGAGAGAAATATTAAGAGTTGGCTAATTTATGTGTTCCATGCTAATACAGTTATTAAGAGTCAGTATTTATCCAAAGAAGGGAACTTGGAAGTCAAATTAAGAAGTTGGCTATTTGCGATATTCCTTTATCTTCCCAAAAGAAATTAAAAGCAGTTAATGAAAACTGGGTTGTTATGGGCAAGTAACCAATTTTTTTCTTAAAAAAATTTCCCCAAGCATTATAACCAATTTTTCCCCGAGCCAATTTTTAAGTCATCGTTGAGTATGTGCTAAGTCAGAGGTCCCCAATTTTTTTGACCCTGTGGGCAGCTCAGAAATTCTGATACAATGTAATGGGCACAGCTGCAAAGTGGTTGGGGACAGGAGGTGGAGCCAGCCACACAATGGCTGCTGCAGTTTACCTTCAGTCATACAGGGAGGATTCTCATGCTGTGGTGGCAGCTGCTGTCAAAGCAACTTAAAAACAAACAAACAAATTGCAGAGCCAATCAGAAGCCTTGCTGGGCAGAAGCCCTACCCACTTTCTCAAAACACTCGGCAGGCACCAGAGAAAGTCTCAGCAGGCGTCATGGATCCCATGGACGTCATGGACCCCCCCACATCAGGGACTCCTCTGGCCTGACCCAGTTGCTACGTAATTAAAACTTTTCCTAGCAGTGTTAATTTAGTATGTGTTAAGTTATCTACTGGCTTTACTCAGTTGCTGCATTCCGCCATAAAGAGGTTTGTTTGTGATAGGCCTGAGTCTGGTTTGTTGCCAAGCACACACATACACACACGCTCCTCATCTCCTCTTATGCATAGATTTAAGTTTTCCTGGCTTTAGAAACTTTCAGTCAAACTCCATTCTGCCTTCCATGAAGGTGGGTAGCCGTGTTGGTCTGAAGTGGCAGAATAAAGTTTGAGTTCAGTTGACTCAAACTTTGTTCCATTCTGCCGCAATGTTTGAAATGTAGAGTACCTGGGCAAATTACAGTTTGGTTTCCCCTCACAAACTGGGACCCTGAATTACCATTTAATCCTTGGTTGTCTAGAGACTTGGATTCAGACATTGTGACAAATAGTAGTTTGAGGGCTTCTGAAATAAGGAGGTTTTCAGTCGTGCAGCACAAGTGAGGTGCGGAAGGAGTCAAACTTAACCCCCATCATAAATAAATACTGGTTTGTTTGTAAAGTTTCCAGCCACAACGAATCAGACTTTCAAAAATCTGTTCTGTGAGGTTTATGCTTTCTTGATATTCCTACCATGTTCTCTTTTCTAGTACAGTTTAGAAAGTATTATTCAGATTGTGAATGTTTTAGCGGTTTAATTTGGTTGTTAGAATTACTGTGTGGTGTGATCCTTGAGCGTTTTTAAACCCATCATGCTTTCATCACTAACTCCCCCCCTAAAGTTTAACAACCCAATATCTACATATGACCTTGATTTTCATAGATGTCAGTATGGCCTGTTAAAGACCTTTTTCCTCATCTCATCTTGGCTAAGAGATGGGTCTGTTCTTTCCTAGCTTCTAGCAAGTGATTTTCCCACCCTCCCTTCTCTCTTCGGTGACAACCATGTTTTACTGTTAGAGTTGCACAAAGATTATTGTTTGCCTAGTTGGCTTTAAATCTTTTTTTGTTTCTGTGGGTTGGTAGGCTGGATGCGAAAAACTGCAGGCGTATCAATCTCGGGGGTTGCCAGGCTGCTATGTACTTGCAGCGTCTCCTGCAGCTAAAATACCCAGGGCATCTGGCTGCCATCAGTCTTGGTCGTGTGGAGGAAATATTGCATGAGCACAGCTATGTTGCGGAAGATTACAGAGAAGGTAGGTGTTGCCATCACGTATCCTGTATTCTAATTTTATTTTATTATGTTCTCCCACTATTTGGCAGAAGTGTCACCCCAGCCCCTAGGATTCTGGGAATATATTTTTTTTACTTAATTTATGCCCTGCCTTTCTCCCAAGTGGGGAAGGGACCCAAAATGGCTTACATCCTTCTCTTCTATTTTATCCTTGCAACAACCTTGTGAGGGAGGTTAGGCTGAGTGTGTGTGACTGGCCCAAGGTCACCCTGTGAGCTTCCACAACAGAGTGGGGGATTTGAACCTGGGTCTCTCAGAGCCTAGTCAGACACTCTTAACACACAATCCCAAGAGAGAAATATTAAGAGTTGACTAATTTATGTGTTCCATGCTAATACAGTTATTAAGAGTCAGTATTTATCCAAAGAAGGGAACTTGGAAGTCAAGTTAAGAAGTTGGCTATTTGCGATATTCCTTTATCTTCCCAAAAGAAATTAAAAGCAGTTAATGAAAACTGGGTTGTTATGGGCAAGTAACCAATTTTTTTCTAAAAAGATTTTTCCCAAGCATTATAACCAATTTTTCCCCTAGCCAATTTTTAAGTCGTCGTTGAGTATGTGCTAAGTCAGAGGTCCCCAATTTTTTTGACCCTGTGGGCAGCTCTGAAATTCTGATACAATGTAATGGGCACAGCTGCAAAGTGGTTGGGCACAGGAGGTGGAGCCAGCCACACAATGGCTGCTGCAATTTACCTTCAGTCACACAGGGAGGATTCTCATGCTGTGGTGGCAGCTGCTGTCAAAGCAACTTAAAAACAAACAAACAAATTGCAGAGCCAATCAGAAGCCTTGCTGGGCAGAAGCCCCACCCACTTTCTCAAAACACTCGGCAGGCACCAGAGAAAGTCTCAGCAGGCGTCATGGATCCCATGGACGTCATGGACCCCCCCACATCAGGGACTCCTCTGGCCTGACCCAGTTGCTACGTAATTAAAACTTTTCCTAGCAGTGTTAATTTAGTATGTGTTAAGTTATCTACTGGCTTTACTCAGTTGCTGCATTCCGCCATAAAGAGGTTTGTTTGTGATAGGCCTGAGTCTGGTTTGTTGCCAAGCACACACATACACACACGCTCCTCATCTCCTCTTATGCATAGATTTAAGTTTTCCTGGTTTTAGAAACTTTCAGTCTAACTCCATTCTGCCTTCCATGAAGGTGGGTAGCCGTGTTGGTCTGAAGTAGCAGAATAAAGTTTGGGTTCAGTTGACTCAAACTTTGTTCCATTCTGCCACAATGTTTAAAATGCAGACACCTGGGCAAATTACAGTTTGGTTTCTCCTCACAAACTGGGACCCTGAATTACCATTTAATCCTTGGTTGTCTAGGGACTTGGATTCAGACATCGTGACAATTCAGTCGTGCAGCATAAGTGAGGTGCGGAAGGAGTCAAACCTGAGGGATTTGTTGACAATCTCCCGTAGAGCACCTCGCATCCCCTCGTGGCCAGCTTTAATCAGCCAAGAGGGGCACGGAGGGCAGATTTTGAAGCCGGTTTGCAGGTCCTGGTTAAAGGTAACTGGCAATCTTGGCCTCTGTGCTGATGTACTTTTTTACCATAGTTAGTGCTAAAAAGTGTGTTTGAATCTGTTTTATCAAGATTTCATATGGGTCAGGAGCTGTTCAAATGTGGTAGCTTGCCCAAAAGAACAGTTTTGTAAGCAAATTTTAAAAATCATATAACTTTAGAAATGTGAAAGTATTGAAACAGAAGATATTGAGGGGGCTGAGTGCATGGTCAACAGCTAGTTGTAGGGAAGATGATTTAGAGAAAGTAAGTTAAGAGCCCAAACTTCTCACCAGTAAGTCTCTCTCACTTCTGATATGACAATTGGTATGAGGGAGGATTCTGCTCCTAAGGTGCAGGAATTAGATCTGGGTATTCTGGCTGTTGATTTCAACTTTGTAATTATTTTGGACTATTAATACGCACCTAGTCTCTCTCCTCCCTTTTGATCTTTCACATCTCCTACATCTTGGTGCAATGGCATCGGCGAAATTAAGCACATTATATAGGCTTGTCTCATAATGCTGAGCAAGGAGCTAGCTAAATCTCCCTCTAGCTAAATTATTTCCCCTTTAATTCTCAGAAGTGGTTTCCTTCTCGATCGCATTTGCATTGGAGTTGGGCTTGGTCACACCTGGCGGAATTGGTCATTGTGCCTTTAAAAAATGTCTTTGGAACAGAGATGGCGAAGTGGAGGTCTCCGGAGTATTACGAGGAGAACGTGCATAAGATGCAGCTGCCTTTTTCAAACAAGCTCCTGGGGAGCACCCTCACCTCCGAAGAGAAGCAGGAGAGGCGGCAGCAGCAGCTTCGGCGCCTCCAGGAGCTCAATGCTCGCCGGAGAGAGGAAAAGCTGCAGCTGGATCAAGAGAGGTTGGACAAGTTGCTTTACGTTCAGGTAGCTTTACAGGAAGTTCAAATTGCAGCCTGGGGGGGGGGGCAATTGGAAGGGGGAAGCGGAAGGAAGTGAATGGCATGTGCAAAGCCAGCTCCAGCGCCAGTTTGGTGTAGTGGTTAAGAGCACAGATTCTAATCTGGGAGAACCAGGTTTGATTCCCCACTCTTCTACATGAAGCTTGGGTCAGTTGGGGTGTGACCTTGGGTCAGTTACAAGTTCTCTCAGAGCTGTTCTCTCATGAGCAGTTCTCTCAGAGCTCTCTCAGCTCCACCTACCTCACAAGGTGTCTGTTGTGGGGAGGGGAAGGGAAGGGAGATTGTAAACTGCTCTGAGACTCTGAGTGAAGGGCAGGGTATAAATCCAATCGCATACCAAAGTTGCCAGCAACTAAGAAGTCCCTTCTTCACTTGACAGTTTGTCATTTTCTCTTTGCATTCTGCTGAGCAGTGGATGGGATCTTCTGTAGTATTTGATCCCCAGTGGCTTTTTTCTCATTTTATTTTTTTATTACTTTTTCTAAAAAAAAGAAGAAGGTGGGATACAGAAGGGGAAAAGGGGTAGGGATAAAATATAGATTCATCAGTTTATCCCTAGTGGCTTTGTTGTACTCAGTTGGAAGTGTGTACAGAAAATCAGTGGTGTGTTAACATCCAGCACTGTTGGTTACAGAAAGAAAGAAAAGCTCTTTCCTTCTGTTGTGTTTGCCTACAGGAACTGCTTGAAGATGGCCAAATGGAGCAGTTTCACAAAGCTTTGGTGGAGCTGAATATGGACTCTGCGGAGGAACTTCAGTCTTATATCCACAAGCTGAGCATGGCAGTCGAGCAGACCAAGCACAGAATCCTGCAGGCTGAAGTCAGTGTTGAAGTGGATGTTGTAGATAGCAAGCCTGAGGTACAGCAGTGGGGTTATGTTAACAGACTTAAGCATCTGCAAAACAGCTACAAGACTTGTGTCCCGTTGGCTGCGCTACAGCTTCATGCAAACGTTTCCCTCTTCTTCTAAAGATGGTTCCTTCTCTTTCTGTTCATCCCACCTTATTTCAAAAAACAGCATGAGAAGGCCTCCACAGAAGCTCTTGGTGTGCCACTAATCCTGCCACATAGTAGCCCAACCTTTGCTAAATGCAGAAACCTGAGCAGTTGTTCAGTTTGAGTATGCTTGGGAGACACGCTTACAGCCCTTCGTAAGTGCTTAAATAAATATGGCCTCTTTGATACTGAGGATGGGAAGGCGATGCCTGTTAAGGAACTCTCAAAACACTCCTGGCCTTCTCCTATCTCTGAGACTCCATTGTTCCCAAGCTTTCCTGGATTTCTGGTAGAAAAGGTTGAGGGAGGTGAAATATTTATTTATTTATTTGATTTATACCCCGCCTTCCGCGCTGAAGCGGGCTCAGGGTGGCTGATATGGAGAGTTGTAAGGCAAAGGTGGCTTTTTGTTAAATTGCTTTATGTTGTTTCTAGTCCATGTTTCTCACTGAGACAGTGTGTAAGTCAATATGGTCAGTGGGATGAGACCTCTAATAAGCAAAGTAGCAGGGCTAGAGTTGCAGCAGTCTGAAACAAGGCATAAGTGTTTGACATAATCTTAACCCATGCAGAAAATGATACTGCATAAGTATACAAACAAAGCAGTGAGTACGATCATGCCTACAGCAAACAGATAATGCATACTGTACCTTGTGGTATAGTTCATAATCAGTTTCCTTTTATGAAAGCGCCTTTCTGAACTACTCCATTATATTATAGCCCTATTATTGTATAAAAATGCCCTCCTGAATAATTCGTCTTTATATTGTCTGTGGAATGATACCAGCATGGGAGCATTCCTCACCTCTCAGGCAGGCCATTCCATGAGATGGGGTGTGTGTGTATGGGCAGTTGCTGATTTTGCTTATCTGTAGGGTGGCACTTGCAGAAAGCACTGCTCAGAAGGGCAAAGCTATTGTAGCAGAGCAGAAGAGGCAGTCCTGTAGTTGCAAGGGTCTAAGGTCATGAAAGGCTTTGTATTTGGTAGCCAGTACCTTGAATTGAACCTGGTAAGGGATGGGCAGCCAATGGAGTGACTGCAGAATGGGTTTAATGATCATGCTCCACGTAGCCCTGGATAGTACCTGAGCTGTAGCATTATATACCAACCAGAGATGCCTTCAAGGGCAGACCCATGTAGAGTATATTACAGTAGCCTTGAAGTTACTATGGAATGGATCCAGGTGGCCAGATCAGCAAAGTCAGGATAGGGGACCATCTTCTTGGCTAAATGAAGTTGGAAGAAAGTGGGGGGGTTTTGCAGCTGCATTAACTTACTCCTACAGCACTAATGCGGGATTCAGTATAACCCCAAGCTCTTAACTGAGTCAGCAAGGGTCAGCTGAACCCCCTCGGAAGCACAGTGTCCTTCAATAATCTGGGAGGAGGCAGCAGTCTGTTGGCTGTGATCAGCTCTCTACTTCAAGAGGCAGGCAAGTTAAGATCAACTCAAGGTCAAATATGAGGGCACTTAGAAAAAAGAATGCTTGCCCAGTTACGTCTTCCAAAACATGGAGTATATGCAGAGTTCAGAAGCAGTTAATGGCATGATGTGCCACATTCTGACTTCAGGTTCATAGCAATCTACCTACACTTTTACATCAGCAGTGTGTGACTTTGTTTTCATGGTCATTTGAGCATGAACTGAAAGTTATGCCTTTGGTTTTTCGCCACCAAAGTACCAACTGACTTATGACAACCTCATGGGATTTTCAAGGCAAGAGACATTCAGAGGTGGTTTGCCATTGCCTGCCTCCATGTCATGATCCTGGTATTTCTTGGGTTGCATGGGTCTCCCATGCAAATACTAACCAGGGCCAGCTCCAAAATCTGATGCGACTGGGCTATCCAAGTCAGGGCTATGTCTTTTTTAGCAGGAGTTCTTTTGAGGACATCTTTCTTGCATTCAGATGAGTGTTTAATTGTATGTAACATTTATTTTTATGCTGTGTAAACTTCTTGAGAATATTTGCTGAACTTAAAAATAGTGTATTTGGTTTACAACTGAGAGAATCAAATTCTTGGCATGAAACTCCTAAACCCAAATTACCTAGTGTCAGAATTCCAAGTGAAGTAACCTACATCAACTTTGAAACCTGCCCACTAATTAATATGATGATACAGCCAACCGTGTACTGTGGCAGCTTACTCTCTCACTTTAGCAGTCTGTTTCCAGGCGTAATACCTATTTTCACTGATTATTGCTGCCTGAAACTAGCAATTTTCCAAAATTCACATACCATTTGTTTGGCCAGCAAATATTTATTTTCCAGCATCATCTGAACAGGGTACAGAAGAAGGTGATTGATAGACCTGTAGGCAACTGTGTAAATGTACCAAGTCTGTGCCATCTTTAATATCTGGGTTAACTCAATGCTTTAATTGGGACAAAAACACTTTTTGCTTGAGGAATGAGACTGATTTTTGAACTGATACTTTAACAGCTTGGTTAAGGTAGTTAGAAATCTGTACAAGGCTTGCTTTTGTGGGGAGGGTGGGGTATAAAATTAATGAATTAATTAATTAATCACAAACACAAACCCTTTGTTCACTCAACCTGCTTTCCTAAGTGTGCTTGCTTGAGAGTGAGCGTACATCTGTTCGCCTTTTCCAGAATGCAGTGCTGATGGAGTTTGGCCAAGATAGAAGAATAGTTCAGAATGGTCTCAGCTGCTTTTAAACCTTGGCATGTTCATGCTAGTTTGTGTGACTTGGCTCTTTACTGGAATAATCTGTGGTCCTTTTCCCTTCCAGACTCCTGACCTGGACCCATTGGGCAGCGAACACTCCATGGATGATGTGGAAAGCATGAATGAATTTGAGCCTTTATTTGCTGAGGAGCAACCTGAAGTTGAAAAGGCAGTCACCACAGTACAGGTTTGTCATTCATTCTGTACAGTCCTTTTCCTGAAGTCCATTCCATCCCATCAGAATTTGGGCATGATCTTGGAGGAAGCTTATGCTCAGATGTTTACCACAGCCTTGGGTTGACTGAATGGCTCTTGGAGGAGAGTCTCTTCTTTGGCTGAAACTCCTTATCTGCAAGATAGGAGTAATTTTCTCATTCTGCCACTTGAGGTAGCCTGCCTGGTATCAACTAGAGTAGACATGTCAAACATACAGCCCGTGGGCCAGAACCGGCCAGCAAGCAGCTGGGGGCAAATCAGTCTGAATATGGACCGGAAGGGCCTATGTTGGGGTATTATGCCCCCTGCTGAGGTCTCTCCCTTCCCAAAAACAGGTCCTCCCCAGGGTCCTCTCCCAGATCTCCTGGGATTGCCCAGTGCCCAACCAGTGTTCCCTCTAAGCTGAGTTAGTGTGAGCTAGCTCACAGTTTCTTAGCCTCCAGCTCACACATTTTTGTCTTAGCTCAGGGAGGAAGGCTCCAGGACAAACTAATTTATGCAGTAGCCAAATCACCTGATCACAACTTTAATGCCAGTAGCTCCCAAGGTAGAATTTTTGCTCACAGGACTCCACAGCTTAGAGGGAACATTGTGCCCAACCCAGAATTGACACCCATAAGGGGTGAGGAGGGCTGGTTTGGCCTTGAGCTTGGTGCAGCCAGACCCCTTGCTGCTGCCCCTTGTCCGAGGCACTGGGCCGGGAAACGCTGCCTACTACTGCTGACTTCTCCTCTGGCCAGCACACGTTGGGCTTCTGTGTCTGCCACCTAGGCTGCTGGAAAGATGGCTGGCTGATCACACGCGGCAGGCCGAATCTCTTTGGCCCCACCTTCCCGAGCCCAGCTGAGCAGCTTCCCACTTGCAGGCAGCCAGGGGAAGGCACCCGCAGGCACAGGCACCCATGGAAAGCCACTTACGTAAGCATGTGAACAGAGTGACTGGCTGGGTCGGGCGCATTGTCCATAGGAGCCCGGGTGAGAGAGAAAAGCCTGGTGCTCACGTAAGGGGTGCTGTGTGTGCAGAATGCTGCGGGTCAGTAGCAGAGGGGTCCTGCCAAGTTGGGTGAGTTGGAGCCTGCTAACCCGCTGACCCAGATCTGTGTGGCTCCCCTCCTGCGTCCCTCCCTCGGCATCATGGGGAAAATTAAATAAGAGGCGAAGCCGAAATGCACACATACTCCCTGGGTTTCACACACGCAAGCACTGCCTCATGTAACAGTCTGAATGGAAGGGTGTGTGTGGCATGTGAGGTGAAGGTCAGGCACAGGAGCAGGCATTTAGATAAGCACACTGGGTTTGCATGCAGCAGAGGCAGGCGGGGATGTGTGTCTGTGCACTTGCACATGAGGAGTAATATTTTGGGTGGTTGGATGATGCCGTGAAGTTGGCAGAAAATAAAAGTCTGCAGAAGGCAATTAAATTGAAGCTGGTGTCTTTGGAGAGTGGCAGCACTTGAAGATTGTTTGTGGTGCTGGGGAACATTGCAGTTCCCTTTGGGGTTTGAGCTTGTTGCTGAATTTGGGACTCTGACAGAGGGAAGTGTGGGGCTGTGTGGCAGCCATAGCAGTTTCTTTAAGGCAGGGCTTGTTGGGTTCCCCTGGCTGATGCCACTTGGCCACCTGTCTTTGGCTGCCGCACCTGCACCAGCGGAATGCAGCACTTCATGCTCCAGCTCATCAAAAGGTTATGAAATGTGTTAGCCTTTAAAGAGCCACAAGAGTCTCTGGTTGTTGCAGCTTGATTGTCAGGCAGTCGCTCTCTGCTGTGCAAAACGTCTTGTGCACGGTGACCAAAGGATGGTAAGTTAGGTGCTGAGGAGGGGTGTGGGTCACAGTGAGTGGTAAAATATCTCCAGTACCTGGCATGGTGTACACGGCCTGGTCCAACAAAGTGACATTTGTGTCAGATGATGAAGAAGAAGAAGAAGAAGAAGAAGAAGAAGAAGAGATTGGATTTATACCCCGCCCTTCACTTGGAGTCTCAGAGCGGCTTACAAACTCCTTTCCCTTCCCCTCCCCACAACAGACACCCTGTGAGGTGGGTGGGGCTGAGAGAACTCTGACACAAACTGCTCTTTTTCAAGGACAGGTGTGCCAGAGCTTGTGGCTGACCCAAGGTCACATCAGCAGGTGCAAGTGGAGGAGTGGGGAATCAAACCCGGTTCTCCCAGAGTAGAGTCTGCACACTTAACCACTACACCAAACTTGCCCTCACAACAAATGAGTTTGACATCTCTGCCCTAGAGCCTCTGCCTTTTGGATTGTGGATCCTGCTCTCTGGAACAGTCTCCCTGAGGAAGATGGGGGAGAACCATCTCCAGAAATTTTTAGGAGATGCTGCAAAGTTGTTTTATTTGCCAGGGAGCTTAATGGCTGCAGACGTTTTGCAGGGAGATGGCGGATACTTAGGATTTTGTTAATTATTGTATGTTTTTAATTGCGGTTTGTAAGTCACCTTGAGCTGTGGGGGAAAGTATAAGTCATTGTGTGGCTTTAGGCAAGATGGCGCCCCCATCATCTGTAATGTGGGAATAATAATACTGGTCTGCCGTCTAGAGTTAATGCAATAACAGATATGACTGGGATATCTTGAATACTCCAGAGAGGTGTGGAATGCTAAGTATTATTATGAAGAGATGCTTGACCCACTCTAAAACCATATAAACCCTTCCTAAGAAAACACACTGCAGATATATTGCATGCACTTTGTGCCTTGTTGTAAGCCGCCCTGAGCCCGCTCGCGGGGAGGGCAGGGTATTAATATAATGAAATAATAAATAAATAAATAAATTTAATAAATAGATACTTGTAGCACAAAAGGTTTTTTGGTGTATTATTTTGTCTTGTTTTTTTCCCCCAAACAAAAAAGGTTTGTCAAAATCAAAACCAATAGTGGTGCCAGACACTGTGCATACACAAAAATGAACCCACCCCTCAGGGTTAAGAGACCAAACAGACAAGGGAAGGGGAGGGGAAAGGTGGGTGTTGTATTTGGCAATGCCAGTTCAAGGCCATGAGTAGTTAACAAAGTAGGATCGCTTTCAGATCTGAAAGCGGTGCAGTGATTTATAGAAACGCCTTTCCCTGAATAGTGGGCCCAGAGGCGCTTAAGTAATTTGCCCAGTGACAGGAACCAGAGTTTCTCTTTCCACTGGTTTCTGCAGTCATAGGGAAACTGGCAGAGGTTTTTTTTCTGTCAGGGAAGAGGAGGTGAGTTCTTTGTGGCTGATGGTCGGTGCTGAACTGGCCTTCACTTGCCATGTTTCTCCTGGGAAGGGGTCCAACCTTCCAGGGGACCTTGGCCATGTGTAAGTGCAAGGATGATTGAAGCTTAGAGCCTTGGCTCTGCTGGAGCGTTTCTGCCAACAGAGGGATTTCCCCCTCTGGCACAAGACTTTCTTACCTGCCTCCTTCCACTGCAGTCCATAAGGTGTAGCATGCATTGGGCACTGGTGGGGGGGGAGATCCCTCAGTCTGTGGAAACAGTCTGGTGGAGCCAAGACAAAAATTGTAAAATGGTTTGCAAGCAAGGATTGCTTCAGCCAGCCCTGTTGATTTAGGGTAATACTCCCGCCTCTCTACTTGGGATTAAAACCTAACTTGATGAAACTTGCTTCCAAATAAATGTGGTTAGGTTTGAACAGTTCATTGTGGGCCCCTTCTGTAAGGGCAGCCTTGTCCCATTAGGCCATGGTCTGCCGAGTCACTGGACACTCACAAACAAAACGTCTGGCTGCAGCGGAGATGGCCATACCAACCAGTAGCTGTTCTGGGTTAGCAGCTGCTTCCCAGAGCCCCTGGAGGTTAGAACACGCAACATACTCCTTAATAGCCCATGGGTGGTCCTGAGCAAGAAGGAGCTGGGCAGAGCAGGCTGGGAGCCGATTTGCTGGTGGTGATTGGCCAAACCTGATAGATGGCTCAAGGCCACAGCCCAACTAAGCAGGCACTTGAAATCTGCTGGCAAGCCAGAAATAGCATCTGCAACTACTCATCATGTCAATCAGAAGGCAGAGACTGGCTGAGGAGGTGGATCTGGCAGGACTAACGGGTAGGTTCTTGGGGGCAGAGCCACTCCCATGGATGGGAAAGCCCACCTCTTGGGAGGAGCCCAGGTAGTTGACCATGCCTGCTCAGACTAGGGAGGAGCCTTAATAAGAGGGGGGAGGAAGAAGAAGAAGAGATCGGATTTATACCCCGCCCTTCACTACCCGAAGGAATCTCAGAGCAGCTTACTAACTCATTTCCCTTCCCCTCCCCACAACAGACACCCTGTGAGGTAGGTGGGGCTGAGAGAGCTCTTTCAAGAACTGCTTGTGAGAGAATAGCTCTGAATGAACTTGTAACTGACCCAGGGTCACACCAGCAGCTGCATGTGGAGGAGTGGGGAATCAAACCTGGTTCGCCCAGGTTAGAGTCTGCGCTCCTAACCACTACACCAAACTGGGAGGTAGACCCAGCAAGAAGGAAGGTTGGAGAGTAGATGGAGAACCAGAGCAGAAGAAGAGGAGAAGAAGAGATTGGATTTATTCCCTGCCCTTCACTTGGAGTCTCAGAGCGGCTTACAAACTCCTTTCCCTTCCCCTCCCCACAACAGGCACCCTGTGGGGTGGGTGGGGCTGAGAGAACTCTGACACAAACTGCTCTTTTTCAAGGACAGCTGTGCCAGAGCTTGTGACTGACCCAAGGTCACATCAGCAGGTGCAAGTGGAGGAGTGGGGAATCAAACTCGGTTCTCCCAGATTAGAGTACGCACACGGAGCTCTTGACAGAAACTGCTCTCTTTCAGGTACAGCAGTGCCAGAGCTTGTGACTGACCCAAGGTCACATCAGCAGGTGCAAGTGGAGGAGTGGGGAATCAAACCCAGTTCTCCCAGATTAGAGTCCGCACACTTAACCACTACAGCAAACTGGCTAAATCATGCTAAACCTCTTCTCAATTCTGAGGCCCTGGGGCTCTGTGGGGTGGGGCATGGAGATCCCACCAATTAACACATGGAAGTAACAGTCCTTCTCTGTTGGCCTCCAGTGTCGGCAAATTCTGTTTGGCTGTCTTAGCTTCAGGAGTTGGTACTTAGCTGGTTCTGAGAAGAGCACACCTAACTACATTTTGGTCACACCCTTTTCCTAAGGAGCTCAGGCTGGCCTAACAAGGGTCTCCTCTCCATGTTAATCTCACAACAGCCCTGAGAGAGGAACTGGTCCAGCCAGTCAGCCTGATGGTGGAGTGGGAATTTGAACTGGGGTCTCCTTGGTTCCAGTCTGGCCATTTAATTACTACACTACCTTAATGTAACTTCACTTCTTCCCAGCCTGAACATATTACTGGAAAAATGTCTCCCTCTCTGTAGAAATTGTTGTCATCTTGATTAGACCTGATACAAATTATACCTAACAAGGCAGTCATCACCTAGATTTTGTGATAAGATGAAGCTGGGGGGTGGGGGGGTGGAAGCATAGAATAGATACTATGTTGGGGGGCACTTTATTCATATGTACAAATTTTAAAATCTAAATTAGTGTTGTTCTTTTAAAAGAAAATGACTGTAAAGCAATCCTGGTTTTGAATCTCTTGTCTTTACAGCCTGTATTTAATTTGGCAGAGTATCACCAGCTGTTTATCGGCACAGAAAGAATCCGTGTTCCTGAAATAATTTTCCAGCCATCCTTGATAGGAGAAGAACAGGCTGGAGTAGCAGAAACCATGCAGTTTGTCTTGGACAGGTTGGTTAACAAAATCCCAAATCCCTTGTGTTTTTATATAATAGCTGTAGGGTTTTTTGTTTGTTCATTTCCTCTGCCTTCTCATGAAATATGCCTTTTCTGGCTAATTGTGGTGGTTCTACAGCTATAGAGAATTTCTGGCTCGGCAGAACATTAACAATGTCTCTAAATCTTAAGAGCATCTTAAGGAACGCAGTAATACTATATTGGTGTGGCAGGTTGGCTGTGAAGATGGCAGTGTTAGTTGAGAGCAGACACAACTGGAGCCTGTTGCAAGTCTCTGACCTATGAAAAGCATACTGTTTTGTTGGCCTCGTTTTCAATGCAGGCCCAATTAAGGTGGTGAATCTGTGTCTTGGCTGTATGACTTCAAAGGGTCCCGTGGTTGAATGCAGGTCCACCCAAAGCAATTGCCTTCACACAGAACATTGTATACTGGGGAGAAGGGTTATAAAGCCTGTCTTTCTCTTTGACACCTGGCTTTCTACACAGACAAAATCCTTTCATGTGGATGAACAATCATCCATGGGAGAGCCCACCCTGTTATCTGAAGTGGCACAGTCCAGGCACAAATTTGCTGCCTCATTATGAGCTTGGTCTAACATGATGTAGATGTCTGCTTAGAAATAGTCTACTAACGATTCTGTGTTTTAAAAAAAATCTAGCCATTGCAATCAGAATCTTGCTTGATTAATAATATGCAATTTTGTTGGTTGTTCACTGAAATAGCACACTATGTCTGGAATTTTTCTCCTTTGGTATCATTGTAGAAATTTTGGTTCGCTGAAATAGCACACTATGTCTGGATTTTTTCTCCTTTGGTATCATTGTAGAAATCCACATTCTTTGTGTTGCTTATGCCTTGCATAACTAAATAATAATCTTTTCTTGTATGAAGAACATTGATTTGTTAACTGTATACAGACTTTCCTGTGAAGTACTCAGAAAATACGGTTATTGCAGACTGATAATTTATAGTCCTGTATTGGTCCTTCTCTGAAGGAGATTTATGAAATGAACACACTATCTGGAAACTTCGTTAGAAGACTCCATTTGACTCTGGACCCTCATTTCTATTTGGAAATGTTTTTGTATAAATGGTGGATTATTACTAGACACTCTTTTGTATTATTGTTGTTTGAATAGGCAGACACTTTGCAGTATTGAGTTTGTTTCTTATTTAGCGCTTTTGCACAGCCTTCTTTGTTTCTTCTATAGCTCTAGCGGGTGTGGTTCTCTGTTTTTTTCTGCAAGGGCTCATGAGGCATAAAAAGCCCCCAGTGATCTGGGACTGGAATCATGGGAGGGGGACAGGAAGCACGGGTGTGTGTGGGGGGGAGTCTCATGACAGAACCAATTCCTACTCCTGGTCTGTTTTCTTTCCCTTGGCTTTTAGATGTACTTTGTTCAGTCAGCCTCAGAGCTGAGTGCTTTTGATTTCCGTGGAAGCTTGAGACTGGTCTGGATTGTACCCATTAATTGAAAGTAGGTCCCAAAGGGGATTTAATTCAGTTTCATATGCTCTGAACTGACTACGAGGATGGAATGAATGCATTTTTAGATTGTTAGATAGAACTTACAGAATCAGACTCTTTCCATCACTTTTTGCAGGGTCTTATGAAAGCAATTAGATAATACATTAGGTATGTCATTCTGAGCTGTCTTAAGTGTAGTGCTTGAAGCAGTATGTGCATTTACAGTTTCCTGTGTCCGTGGAAAATATAAAGAGGTTTGTTTTACGTATATATACCCCCAGTTTTCTTCCCAACAGGGGTCTAAAGTGGCGTACAACAATATCCTTTCCTCCTCCATTTTGTCCTCACAGTAACCATCATGAGCTCAGCTAGGCTGAGAGTGACTGGCCCAGGGTCCCGTTTTCTTCCCAACAGGGGTTTAAAGTGGCGTACAACAATATTATTTCCTCCTCCATTTTGTCCTCACAGCAACCACAATATTATTTCCTCCATTTTGTCCTCACAGCAACCACCATGAGGTCGGCTAGGCTGAGAGTGACTGGCCCAGGGTCACTCGGTGAGGTTCCGTGGCTGGCTAGGGGTGTCTCCTAATCCCACTCTAACCACTGCCTCGCTCTGGCTCTCAGGAACTCAATCCTCATCCCTTTTGTGGCAGGCAAATATAATGAACGTGGGTTTTGTTTTTGAAGTAGATGAAGTGCTGTTTTGTTTGTTCAGGTACCCCAAAGAGCAGCAGCAAAAGCTCGTCCAGAATGTCTTCCTTACTGGGGGAAACGTGATGTATCCTGGCATGAAAGCCAGAATCCAGAAGGAGCTGTTGGAAATGAGGCCCTTCCAGTCATCTTTTCAGGTAGCATATTTGACTCTGTCAAGACAATGGCGGTATGTACTGTTTAAACACTCCGCATGCCAATGTCAACAGATTTTTATGAAGCAGTTGAGGGAGAGACCTTTGAGTGGACCTGAGATGTTGCCTGGGTTATCCTGTCTGCTTGCAGGAGAGTGATTACAGAAAGCTTTTTGTGGCCTTTGAGGGCTGCCCTTAGAAGAACCATGTTTGTCGTGCACGCAGATTGCGGAAGAGGGGACCAGGTTCAGTCAGACAGCTTTGCTGTTACATGTTGCCATTTTGATTTCTGTAACACTTAGTTGAACTAACCAGGCCTCTTTACCTTCCTTGCTGTCACGTAGGTGCACCTTGCCTCTAATCCAGTGCTAGACGCATGGTATGGTGCTCGGGATTGGGCCCTGGAGCACATGAACCGGGAAGAAGGCTGGATTACTAGGAAAGATTATGAAGAAAAAGGTGGAGAATACCTGAAGGAACACAGCGCTTCCAACGTTTACGTACCTATTCGCCTCCCGAAACAGGCTCCACGGACAGCTGAAGCTTCAGCATCCAGCAAGGCTCTGGGGCCTGCTCCTAACAATGTCTCTGAGCAGACATAGGATGGAGACTGTGATGCTGTGTAATGTGAAGGTTAGGAACAGCCGGTTTTTAAGGAGGCAACTTTCCAGAGCAACAAGAGAGTTGCTAACCTGTGAAAACTAAACTCACAAGTCCCAAATTTCTTGTTGGGCTTGCAACATTTGGCATCTTGAGCAGTGAATCAGCTGCTAATTTTTTCCCCCAATCCCTGCAGTGAGGACTCTGAAGTGCAACCCTATGTTGCCATGAGATCATTGCTGACTCTACATCTGTCCAAGGTGTAAAAAGAGCAAAGCAGATATTTCAGAGAAAATGCTTATTGGCCTCATTGAGGCTAATTCATTCTCTGTGTGTTATATGAATAGATCTATGTTTTAAAGCTTTATGCAATGTAAATAAAGTCTCTTTTTATATGGGTTTCGTTCTCAAGAGCATTTTTCCTTGCTCCAAAATATAGCAGCGTTACTCCAGAAGGGGGCGCTTTCACCTAAAGGAAGACAGAATTTTAACAGACAGGCTGTTCATTGGAACTTGTATTTAGAAAGTTTTCTCTTGAGCTGACTGGAGGATTTTCCTCTGTTTGTCCCTTAGCTAATGCAATACGTGTTCTGGTGACGGAAGCCGTATTCTGAGATAGCTATCGTAACAGGAAGTTTCAATGATTCCCTGTTGGACTCTAGGTTTATAAAGGGTTCATTGAGTAACAAAAGCTGGGGGTTAATAATGCAGTGTGATTCTTTTGATGCCCTTGTACTATTGCATCAAAATATTAATTGAACAGCCTCCATCTCCAGTGTCCATGAGAGAACGAATGCCTGGTTTGTTCTTGCTTATGTTTAGCACCTGTTGTTGTTTCACTCCCATAGTGTCTTGCGGATTCTGTTCTGGATGAATGTGTCCCCGTACACTTAAACTTCACCTCTATTATTCAGAATCCTAGTTATGCATTTAGGGAAAACTGTAACTCTCATGGCTACAGCACAAAGTATAGTCAAAGCAATTAGCCCAATTTTACACTCCAATTTCTAGCAGCCAGTTACTGTAAGCACTAGCTAGATGTTCTGTTGTCACCTCTGTTAGGGGCTGATCAGAAATTTTTCATAGATCTGAAGGTGGTGGTATTGGTATCTACCCTTTCTTTTTTGTCTACCTGTGGTCCATATTCCATATTTCTCCGAGTGGAGCTTTTTTCCTGGCTTTCAGCAGGCCTACCAAAGTATCATCAACTTGGGGTTGTAAATTTCATTTAATAAAGCAACTGTTTAAACTATATCGTTCACACTTTATCTACCCCATACAATAATCTTACATATGTCGTTTAAACATTAATAAGCTCACACATTATCTACCCCATACAATAATCTTACATATTATCAAGTCTTCTACTGATTTTTAAGAAAAATTAATGTGTTAATATGCTCTGGTGCTAGTCTTGTGCCTGAGTATGCATGCAAAAAGACAGTGTGTCCAACCACTTGTGAGGGGTCAGTTTGTTTGGGGAAAGCACTCTTTTGGCGCTAAATTGTGACGGAAAGAAAATAACGGGCCCCCCAAGAGTACAGACCATTGTCACCAAGACAGGCTTAGTTTCAGGTAGGTTTTTACCCTGTTTAATTTGCACATGGCCATTCTTGGAATGTCAGCCAGTTTCTCAATATCCTTTCCTAATGGTGATAGATCTGAACACAGTACTCCGGATATCACCTTAACCAGTGTTAAGGAGAGTAGTATGATTGACTTCCAGTTCTTGAACACAATGCTTGTATTAGTACAACCTTTGGTGTTTGTCTCCCCCCCCCATTAACCTCCATGAAAGCTGATATGCTAGAGTTCGTGATCTTCATCAGTGAACACATTTTTCAGAATTCCATGTCCAGTAATGAGTTCAGTTATGCAGAAATGTGGAATATACAGAGCCTTAAGGACAGATCTACAGGAGGGACAGATGGCTGCATAAATGCACATGTCCCATCTTTTAATCACAATTATGAGAGCTGGAAACCTTTTATTAAAAAATCCAATAATAATAAGAGATTGGATTTATACCCTGACCTTCACTCAGAGTCTCAGAGCGGCTTACAAACTCCTTTCTCTTCCCCTCCCCACAATAGACACCCTGTGAGGTAGGTGGGACTGAGAGCTCTTTCAAGAACTGCCCTTTCAAGGACAGCTCCTGTCAGAACTATGGCCCAAGGTCATCCAGCAGCTGCAGTGGAGGAGTGGGGAATCAAACCCGGTTCTCCCAGATTAGAGTTCGCACACTTAACTACCACACCAAACTGGCTCAAGAGCAATAATATGAGTATGCCTTGTTGAAACTTAAGACAGTGGATATTTTGTGCATCTGCTTTCTTGGAAGTCTTCTGGTTTGAATTGGATCCTGCCTGGCTTGGATTTGGATCTTACCTAGCTTGTACATGGGGAAGATTTCACATCCCCCCACAGGAGACCTCAAATGTATTTTGGGGGGTCCCTTGCCCCCCCAAAAACAGTATTTTAGGTGTGCTTTGGGCTGCCATGGGAGAAGAGTTGGTGGACATTGCCTCCCCACCCAGAAAAGTAGCCATGATCGAATCCATAGGATCTCTATCCATAGGAACTCTATCAGTAGAGTTCATAGAAGGAGGACATCTTTCCATAGATATGAGCCATAAAGAGAAGAAGAGGATGATATCTTACTTGAGCCAGTTTGGTGTCATGGTTAGGAGCATTGACTCTAATCTGGGAGAACTGGGTTTGATTCCCCACTCCTCCACATGCAGCTGCTGGTGTGACCTTGGGTCCATTACAAGATCTTTCAGAACTGTTCTCTCAAGAGCAGTCCTCGAAAGCTCAGCCCCACATACCTCACAGGGTGTCTATTGTGGGGAGGGGAAGGGAAAGGAGATTGTAAGTCACTCTGAGACTCCGAGTGAAGGGCGGGATATAAAGCCAATATCTTCTTCTTGATTCCTCGATGTCACTGGAGCTCCTTGTCCTGGGGCTCATTTTGCTTATGCAGCTCTGCTGATCCTCGAGGCATTTCCAGATAAATGGCAGACTTCTTGGAGGAGGAGAAGGTGGGGAAAGGTCCGTTCTTCCAACACCATCTGTGAACTCAACCAGTTGCTCAGCCCAGTATCTTAAAAATTATCTTTCTGATTGTACTGATTTATGTTGGTTTACAAAAATACAGTCCCTCTGCAGTTGAAGCCAGCATCAAAAGTCCTATTAATTTCATTGGGGCAGATTGCACCTTGACTTCATGCTGAAAAATGAAAGGCAGAATAAACAGGTGCTACTATTTTCCTTCCACTCTGCTCTCTTGGCAAGCTTTCTAGCAGCACTTTGGCATCAAAAGTCATTCCCCGAACTCTACCATTAACAGCAATAATGGTCAATTAAGTGTACCAGGAAGTAATGATGAGGAAATAACAAGAGACGTGTTGATTTCAGCTGCTCACAAACAAAAGAAAATTAATGTTTGCCAAGTGGAAAATGTTAAAATCAACAGCAGGGGAGAGGGGAGTAGAATAAATATTTTTCGAGCTTATAACAGTCTTACAAAGCATGGAATGCCATAGGAACTAAGTCTGGACTTCTGGGCACCCTTTCCAGGGAAAATGTCCTACTGAACTTAGTAGACCTTTGTTCTGTGTAAATATTCTTAGGGTCAGGCTATAAAACACTTCATTGGTTTTCTTAGAATTTACCATTGAGGTAAATTGAATTGCTGCCTCTTCACCAGCAAGCTGTGGTGATCTAAAGCTTGATTTCCAGATGCCTTTTTGTATTACAGCTTTCTGTGGTCTTATTCATACGTCAGGAACATCATGGGAACAAATCTGGCTCGTGGCTGGACTCTTGAATACTTTTTCTCTTACGCAGCATGAAACAGATTGCAATCTTCTGTTCAAATAAACCAATGTGACCACAATCCAGGATTCTAGACTAGGATTAAACCCTGGTTTAGAATCCCATTTTATAGAATTAAGCTTGATTGAAGGCTTCCAATGAGGGGAGAGGGAGGGGGAAGTACATCAGCACAAAGGTAGTCTAACATTATTCCCGTCATGACCAGAAATGCTTGTTGCAATTTATAAATGTTTTTTGATATGCCATAAAGGTAACCAGTTGCATAGGACTGAATACTTCAGAATGTGTGCAAGAATGGTTGGATATGCCAAAGGTAACCATTTGCATAGGACTGTATACTTCAGAATGTGTGCAAGAATGGTTGTGGACACAGATTTTTCCCCAGCAGCTTTCCAAGGACTCCGAAAAGCTATTCCCCAACAAAGTTAGCTGATGAGCTCCTCAGTTGAGAGAGGTTTGTTTGGTATCAGCTGCTTCAAGTGCCCTTCCACCCCCACCCCCATGTTTTGGAATGAGTCTCACCTAGGATCTTGCTGTCTGTCTTCAGGAGGAGCTGTCAGGTTGCTTGAACAGAGAACGTTTCTCAGTTTATGAGTGTACCTCACCTGCATTTATTGTTCTGAAGTTAATGGGATTTTCCAATATTTTTTGTGCTTCTGAATCTTGAGTCCTAGAGTATAAGGTGGTTGATAAGTATACAAATGGTAAGTCATGGGAGATATGTGAACAAAATATTGTGGAGCATGGGAGCTGCTATGAAGAGTGGGATTTGGAGGACTTGGGCTCTCTTCACTCTTGACATTGGAGTTCCCACCAATTTGAGCTCCTTCAGTGTCAAAGGAGTACCTTCTCTTATGGGTTCTCCCTCCTAACCCCCTTGTTTCTCCCCTCCCCAAGTGTCCTGGGGTCCTAGTTCTGCACACTAAGGTTGTTAGAAGCTTGATCTGTTTGAAAAAGTAACTGCTTTTTACTTCGAAATGGACTTTACAATCGGGTGCCACCAGTATTGGTACTGTCTGACTTCTGGGTTAAGTTGTACCTTTCAGCTGATGCCAACACTGATGCAGGCTGCTCACGGTCAGCCTCTCTGTTACCTTATTGGAATGTAAATTCAAAGGTGTGTGCTCTTCCATAAGTGATGGTGGCTTGGCTTTTTCCCTCCCTTTATTCCTTTGTTGTCCATTCAGCAATTTAAAAAGAAAGGTACATTTGTGGTAAAGCTGTTGGCTCGTAGGTAGGTTTTCCCCAAGAGTTCTGTCCCCCCCCCCCAACAGATCAGGTTTTAAACTTTTGTCTGAGCGTATATCCTAGAAACATGCAGGTCTTTGGGAACAAGCTATAGATGGGTGGAATAGTACCAAATACTTGTAAAATAAATGAAAATGCAATTGGTAGCCAGATCTGTTTAATATTGAAGCATCCCTTGCCCATTTGGAGAGAGATGGTTCAAGGTACTGCAACTTGTCAAAAAGCCTCCTGAGGCTCATCCAAGGATTTGCTGAAGACTTTACACAGAATTGCACTTCCAGTCTTTCCTGTACCATGGGCATTGTTCAGGTGGGTGGCCAGTGTTGGTCTGAAGCAGCAGAACAAACTTTGAGTCCAGTGGCACCTTTAAGACTAACAAAGTTTTATTCAAGGTATAACCTTTTATGTGCATGCACACTTCTTCAGAGCTTATACCTTGAGTCAGGAGCTTATACCTTCATCAGGAGCAGTGACAGGATGACCAAACAGGATGCTGGTGTGCTGATTCTACTCATACCCTCTCCACACGGATCAATACAGAGTTCCTAGCTTCCTTCCAAGGATGTAGTTTTGGGGTTTCATTGCCAGTTTTAAAAAAGTTAAACCTGCGTTATCCTAGAAATCAAATTACTCTTTCCATAACACCCTCCATTCATAAGACACAGCTCATTGTCTCGAGTACAGAATGCTGTGTTGATACTGTTGTAGAAATCAGTAGGGGTCAGGAGGAGTAAACTTCAGCAATAAGAGGAGTAGGAGGGGTTTTATATCCTGCTTTTCTCTACCTTAAGGAGTCTCAAAACAGCTTACAATCACCTTTCCCTTCCTCTCCCCACAAGAAGCACCTTGTTGGAGATCGTTGGAGAGAACCGATGTTCTAGAAACCATACTTAAAACTTTTCTGTGATTCACTGCAGCTAAGCAATGAATTACTGGACCATTTGGCATCAGAGCATGCAACACTATTTATTTTAACGGCCAGTTACAGAGTACTCCATTTTAGCATCTGTCAAAACTCAGAGGTGTTGTGTTTCCACTAGTGACAGGTTTAGATTAATCTAGCAACACACGGAAGCTGTATGTGTGTGTAGGACAAGCAAAATTGCACCAAGTAGGTGTGCCTTGTCCCACCTAATGTTTGCATATGGCTTACCTAATTGATATTCCACAAACAATCTGGAAATTGACTATGTGATGAGGCATCTGGGTGTTGAATTTTACCCGTAGACCTTAAATAAATGTTGTCTTTACTAAAGGTTTTTCATCAGGCATACAAAATCGGAATCATACAAATTCATACAAGCTCCTTAGTTACAATAGTACATTAGAACAATTACAGCATAGAAAATAACAAAAGCATCAAAATGGGGATGACACAATGGGGCACGGCTATACTCATCTGAGGTCCAGCTGAGGAAGAACTCTCCTCCTTGGAACGCTGGGCAGCCGAAATGCAGCAGCTTGTGAACTCCAAGGCACACAGGTAGGACCAGCCAAACCACGTGTGAGCTCTCTGGGTCGCGACTCCGGAGAACTTAAGTAGTAGAGTCACTTGTAGCACCTTAGTGCACTGCTATGGGGAGGGTGGGTTAACCAGAGAGACAAAGGAGAGTTTCTCCTTAAATAAACTCTTTTTGGGGCATGTGCTATCCAGCCATAAACTATCAAACCCGTCCTCTAAACTATCACTACTGGATGAAGAGGGGGTGACGAGGGGATGACGAGGGGATGACGCTCTCCTGAGGGGTGGTGGCAATATGCAGATCCTACTCCTACATCAAAGGTGCCTTTTGGCAAGGTGTGAATCTTCCGTTCCCATGGACACCCTCTTGATTTGCAGATCTGGTTCCTGCTCCAAAGCCATAAACGCTATTGTCTTTAGATCTCCAAACCAGATTAAGGGAGTAGGGTCACTTGCTCTTTCCATTCCAGGAATGCCGGGGTTCGCTGGGGATTTTCCACAGTTCTCCAAGTGGGTGCAATGGCGCGGTGTCTTCTCCATCCCAAAGAGTCATGGGATACATTCCAGGGACGCACATGGTCCGTATGTGCAACGGCAGGCCCAGGCCAGCCTATTTCTAGGCAAGCATGAGATGCAGAACAAAGCAACACACAACATACAGCAATCCCTGAATACATAATGCATAGGTATTCATGCTAGAGACACACATAAGCAGCATCACCACTATACAGAAATACAAACATAAGCTCATATCGTTACACCAATCAGAAACCCAGCTGGGCAAAAGCCCCACCTAACCTTGTCAACTTTCTAAAAACACTTGGCAGGTACAAGTTTCCCCCACATGGACACAAATGCATAGACTGGTAATTGCTGCTCACCACTCAGCAGCCAATTATGTAAATAAAAAGAGACAAAATAAATCCACCAGAGATTAAGTTTTAAACCTGCATTTATTTATTTTTTTTAAAAAACCACCTTAAAATTTAGTGTTCCTTTAAGTTCATATTATCAGGATTTTGCACATCTTGCATTTTTGCACAGCCTTATGGGAGATGTAGTTTCTCCTAACATTTAATAATCTGACCCAATTATCCCAAGGGTAGAATTGATTTCATGTACCGCACAAATGTAACAAAACCCAGTAAGGGAAACGACATCACCACAGCTCTTGCACAGCTTCATAGCTGTTTGATAGCTGTTCAAAGTGGAAGACGGACAGACAAACAGATCTGAGGTTCAGCTCGCATGTCATCATGGCTGTTGAACATGGTATGTTTATCTAAGATGTTTGCTGCATATCTGCCTGAGATACCTGAAACCATTAATGCCAGAGATTGAAATTGTGATTCTATACAAGCAAAGGATATGCTGGACCACTGAGCTGTGGCCTTTCCCCTACGAATACAGGCAAGCTCAGAAGCCTTTACAGAATGAAGCTTGAGATAGCTGCTTCTGTTGGGTGCTAACTGTCAAGTACATGATGCACAGCGCACAAATAAAAATGTCCATTCTATGACACTCATAATAGAAAGGTATACATCACAGAAAATAACAGTGAAGCTACAGTTTATTACAAAATAATCATGTAGTTACATTGTGCATGTAATAGTTAATGTCAAAACCCATGCCTGAGTTTTCAGACACTCACAAAATTTGTCTCACACTGTCAGTAGTCACATACAATCCACAAAAATCATCGGATTTTGGACACTCATCACAACATATGTTATGTGTCCCCAACTTTTTTGAACCTGTGAGCACCTTCTGAATTCTCACACAGGGTGGAGGGTGCAGCCACCAAACGGCTGCCACGGGAGGTGGTGCCAACCACAAAGTGTCAGGGAGTAAGGTCATGCATAACTCTAACAGTAAGTCTTCAACATTTCAAGCAGAAGCTTTGCTTATAACAGGATGCCTTTCACAAGGAATATATTATTTAAAAATATATCTTTTGCATTTGTTGTTCAGTCGCACAGTCGAGTCCGACTCTTCGCGACCCCATGGACCAGCTCCCGCCAGGCCCTCCTGTTTTCCACCGTCCTCTGAAGTTTGCTCAATTTCATGTTTGTTGCATCTATGACACGTCTAACCATCTCATCCTTTGCCGTCCCCGTCTTCTTTGACCTTCAATCTTTCCCAGCATCAGGGTCTTCTCCAGTGAGTGCTCCCTTCTCATTTGATGGCCAAAGTATTTGAGCTTCAATTTCATTATCTGGCCTTCCAGGGAACAGTCAGGGTTGATTTCTTTTAGGATTGACTGATTTGATCTTCTTGCAGTCCAAGGGACTCTCAAGAGTCTTCTCCAGCACCATAGTTCAAAAGAATCTATTCTTCGACGCTCGGCCTTCCTTATAGTCTAACTCTCGCAGCCATATATGACTACTGGGAATACGATTGCTTTGACCATGCGGACTTTTGTTGGCAGGGTGATGTCTCTACTTTTTATCATGCTGTTTAGGTTCGCCATCGCTTTCCTCCCAAGGAGCAGGCGTCTTTTAATTTCATGGCTGCTGTCATAGTCTGTGGTGATCTGGGATCTCAGGAACGTGAAGTCTGTCATTACTTCCACGACTTCCCCTTCTTGATGATCTTAGTTTTTTTTATTTTGAGGACTAATAGCCTCCAAGAGGGGGGGAAATTGAGAGTAGCTGAGACTCAAACAAAGGGTAAAAGAGAGGAGAGGAAATCAGCCTGCTCATGAGAGTATAGAGGCTGAGAATTTGAGCTAGGGGAGAAGATGGATTCCCAGATTGTCTCCCCCACCCACACAATTTCTTGCATGTTCCTAGCTTGTACCTGCTACTGGGTGTTTGTATAAAATTTAGACTCTGTAAGTACTCCACAACAGCTCTTCGAGAAAAGATTCTTACTGTTATGTTTTTCTCAAGTTTTGAAATACCTGAACTTATGAATCAGAATTGCAGAACGCTTATGCAAATTTGCTCCGCATAATTTGATTGTGTAGAATGTGTAGCTAGAATGTGTAGCTGCTTTGCATAAAACCTTGACTGCAGGGGTGGGAGTTAGCTTCGAATCATTAACCAAAGTCACGGTAGTGGCTACAATCCAATTCCAGATGCATGCAAACATATTAATTATATTAGTTATGCCTAACTGTTTGTTGGACTGTAGCCCTGACTTTGCTGAACACATCTACGTGGTTATGTAATCTGCAACAGTACCATTAATTGGTTCAGTGCGAGACAGACTGAGTCCAGACCCCCGTTTCCCTGTTGTTGTTGTTCAGTCGCACAGTCGAGTCCGACTCTTCGCAACCCCATGGATCATCTCCCGCCAGGCCCTCCTGTCTTCCGCCGTCCTCTGAAGTTGGCTCAATTTCATGTTCGCTGCATCGATGACACTGTCTAACCATCTCATCCTTTGCCGTCCCCGTCTTCTTTGACCTTCAATCTTTCCCAGCATCAGGGTCTTCTCCAGTGAGTGCTCCCTTCTCATTTGGTCTATCCTTTAAGAGATTATTAGGTTTATGTATACACAGGAGCCCCCTGCTGGATGGAACTGGTGTAGACGCTATTCTGCGAATGTTGCTCTTGCATACATAAGCCAGTCCTGTGTTTTACTATACTGCCTTTTACTACACCTGTGTGTATATACTGAAAAAAACGACTTTGTATAATAATGCACAAGGGAGGCTTCCTAATGGTCCCATGAATCTTACCATTCTCAGTGCTAAATGAAAAAGGAATCGTACAGTTCCTGAGAGCCAACGGATTTATTACGACAAAAGGTTTTGTGGGATAGAATGCACTAACCCCCAAAAAATTGTTAATTGGGGCAGCCAAGTCCCCCTTGGCCACCTGCAGGGGATGGGGTAGGATTGCCAGCTCCATGTTGGGAAACTCCTGGAGATTTGGGGGTGGAGCCTGGGGAGGACAGAGACCTCAGTGGGGTACAGTGCCATAGAGTCCACCCTCCAAAGCATCCATTTTCTCCAGGAAAACTGAACTCTGTAGTCGGGAGATGAGCTGTAATTCTGGGGGATCCCCAGGTCCCACCTGGAGGCTGGCATCCCTATGAAATGTTCAAGGTGCCGTAAGACTGGTTTTTGGGTTTTCTTCAACAAATTAACATAACCGTTCCACTGGGACATGCATTCAGGATGCCATTGGAAGAACTAGTCGTTTTGGTTAAGAATCTGTATCAGATGGTTTTGTTTTTTTATAGATCAGCTGGGTAACAGGCATCCCAGATTTACATACAGATGAAAGCAGCGGTTTCAGTTTTGTCAATCCAAATGTTCCAAATGTGCAGCACTTTCAATTTGTACTTCGAGTTAACTCTACTGGCTTTTGAAATTTGAGAGCATTGGGGCTGTTGACCTCTCAGGTTGTTCTGTTGTTCATAAGCATCAAATATAAAGTCTCCAAAACTGTCTCCTATCAAGGAACAGCGGAATATAAAGGCAACTGCAACTCAAATTCAGTCAAGCGTTAACTATAATTGCATGCTGAGTCTTATATATTGCCCAGCAGTTAAATGCCATCATATACCACTGCTAAGATTATTGTCAGCTGTCAGAATTAAATATCATGACATATCAAATGCAGGTATCAAATATTTAGTGAATAATGAAACCTTATTCAGAGAATATCCAATATGAAATTTCACAGTGAAGAATTTCTGGCAGCTAGTTATCAATTAAATCCCTCCCCCATTTTTTCCTGATATCCAGATGTGAAGCTCCAACACCTACTCTCACCAAAATGTGATACATACCACAAAACCCAAAAATATAAACATAACTAAATTTTAGCTTAAAAATTCCAATTTTTAAAAGGTCACAAAATTTTGTTTTAAAAGGCTATCCTTATTTATTCTTGTTGAAGCAGATGTTGCATGCAATCATACCATAATTTTTAGAGTGCTCTGTTTTGGTTACAAGCATCTAACATTTATTATATGAGTCACATTAAAGAACAGCAAGCTTCCGTGCAGAGCACAGAAGATAAATACAAAGAATTAAAAATCCTGCAAGCAGTTGTTTATCTGTGGTTGAGGTATGCCCGTTACCTAGCTATGACACGATAAACATACAAATATTTGATCAAAGAAACCTCTGGCTAAATTTGCCACAAAAAAAAAATGTCTGGGGTGGAGCTGAGTGGGTTAATTAGCTGACAGTGCACTCATTAAAGTTACAGAAATGGAAGTATAGGGTTTCCGCAAAGAACATGCTGTCTAATTATATATTTCATAACAAAGTACTTAAGCAAAGTTATGTGTTCTGCAGCTTCCCCCACCTATCTGGAATTCCCTAGAGCAATTAATTAACTGGTGTACAGTGCAATGAAGTCTGTAATTAATAATACAAGATATAAATCTGACAGTTGGCTAGATAAGAAGATATATCCAGTGCCAGCTTTTGCAGCTCTGAAACAATCTAGAGGAGTTACCTGTTGCAAAATACAACTGTGATGTCTGATAAGCTTAATTGCTGTCAGGATGCAAGCTAATACTGAAAGGCCTGCCTAAGGATGAGATGAATGTCAGGCCACACGGCTGTTCTTGATCAGCAGCAGCACTCCATGTGAGCAAATGCCATTAAAAAAAGAAAAACAGAGTTCACATCTAAGATAAATGGTCAGTTCAGCAAAGCAAAGTACCAGTGGCATATCCTCCAACACTGTACAGATGAAAACAAGGACATTCTAATGTACTTGTAAGACACACCCCCCAAAAAAATCATTGCTCAGGAATGCACCCCATCCCTTATAAATAGGACACTTTCAGCAAGGGGTATGATATGTCCCTGCCACAACAGCAGCAACAAGTGATACGGGAACAGTGGGAATGGTGTCTACCCTGCTCCCATCCTGTGCTATTCACTGTTGTTGCTGCCCCTTGAAACAACACCTGCCCCAAACACTGGCACTCAGAGAGTATCAGAGCACAATCACTAACCTCCAGTAATTCCACCAATGTGCATTTTGCCACAAAAGACCCTCCTATCAACGGCATATCCTCTTGTTTATCACTTTGACTGCACTTACCCGACCAGCACTAGCATGCCCATTATTTCAGTCAGCATCCCTCATATTTACAACTGGTTAAATCCAAAGCTCTTAGTTTTGTCCAGTTTAAATTTACTCACATAAACACACCTGAATCTGCTCAAGGTCAGTATTGTCCTCTCAGACCGTCAGCAACTCTCTGGGGTCCTAGGAAGAGGTCTTTCACATCACCTACCACCTGATCCTTTAAACTGGAAATGCTGGGGACTGAACCTGGAACCAAGCAGGTGCTCTGTCATGGAACCATGGCCCCTCCCCTCCTGAGTTCAAGAACCAGCCCCACCTGGTACATACCTGGCCTTTGCCTCTGCCCCTTCTGTTTCCAATTGCAGAACGAAACAAATTATTTTGCTGTGCCCTACCTGCTTGTCCTATAACTAAAGACAAGACTCCTTTTTGCAAGCTTCGAGACAACACATGTCTTAAGAGATGCTTAAGCCCTTATCTAGCACATGAAACACCATCCTGCTTGTCCTTCTTCATGGGTTTACTAGCTGCCCAGCCACCTGCATCTTCCTCACTGATGTTGGATTCTCTGCTGTGTTTCAAAATTGGAAGCTCCCCTCCCCTCCAGTTTTTGCACACCCCAAGCAGGATATAGGCTCTGGCCTCTCTTCTCCCTATTGTTATATCATGCCAGGACACTGGGAAATAGTTTTTCAGAATGTCTTCTTGTTTTTAGTGTCTGGTTACAGTAACATCTGAACTGAACAGAACTGTTGTCAGTTCTAGCCCGTGTTGGTGTGAGCTACCAGCCTTGTCCCCAGCTCACCATCCACTCAGCGGTTCGAAAGCTTCGGTGAGTAGATAAAATGGGTACCACTCCTTAGAGAGGGTGGGCACACTAAACCCCCCGGTGGGGGGAGGTGTTAGCCAGCGAAATGGAATGTTCAGCTCGTAAGCCTGGAAAGATCTCCTCGGCATCAAGAAGCCTGCGATGGGTCGATCCGGCCAGGCGGTGGCAGTGCGGCACTGTGACTTGAAGCAGTCCTGGGAAAAGCTGACGTCATCAAGCCAAGCCGAGTGAATGCCGTCTGGAACACGTCTAAGCCTACAGCTGAACAAAATCCCCGTCGGCTGCAAACGTGTGCGACTTAAAAGATTTATATGTTGTCCTCCTTTACTCCTATGAATCATTGTTAGTCCTGTGTGAATATGTGTAACTGTAAATCTCTCAGAGCCAGCAGCTCTGCAGGATTGAGCGATTAATTAATCAAAAGATATTTTCTATTATTATTATTATTATTATTATTATTATTATTATTATTATTATTATTATTATTATTATTATTATTGTGTTAATTTTTGTATATTGTATTTTTATCAAATCTGATGTAACCCGCCCTGAGCCTGCTACATGGGATGGGTAAGATATAAGTTGAATAAAATAAAAATAAACAATAGTATTAGAGTTGGTTTTATTGTTGTAAGTTGTAACCCACGCCGAGCCCTCATGCAGGAAGGGTGGGATAAAATTAAATTAAATTAATAAATCATATAAATAATAACTTGTTCACAGTCTTAGTAGTTGGAATCACTGTCTTGTCCAGATCTGCTATTTTCCCCAACTTAATACTAGTATTAATCCCCTTTAATAACCTACTTTGTTAGGGTTGCCAGGTCCTCCCTGGCCATTGGCAGGGGTTGGGGCATAGGGTTGCCAATTCCATGTTAAGAAACTCCTGGAGATTTGGGGGTGGAGCCTTTGGGAAGCACAGGGATCTCAGTGGGGTACAGTGCCATAGGGTTCACCCACCAAAGCAGCCATTTTCTCCAGGGGAACTGATCTCCATAGCCTGGAAATGAGCTGTAATTCTGGGGGATCCCCAGGTCCCACCTGGAGGCTGGCATCCCTATTTGGACTCTCTATTAGCTCACCAGACTTTCCAAACTTGCAATAGCACTTCATCACCCAGTCAAGCACTAGTGAGTCATTGTGTGAATTAGTGTTTTCAGAGTCATTAAATCCAGGTAACCACATGGAGAGTATTGCTCCTTGTTACATTTTTGCTTCAGCCAGGCTTAAGTCTGAGCCAGCATACAGTGAGAACACTGAAAAGCTACCTTGGGCTTCTGAACTACTTTATCTGAATGTGGGCTCCATTAGAAAAGTAAGATATCATTCACAGAGACATTTGCCTGGAGCACACATGCCTAACTTCACGAAGCAATATATAAATTCATGCACTTAATTGCATGTGTACTAGAGTAATAAACCTTCAGTAACATTTACTGCCTGGATGGAGGAGACTTACGGTGGAGATAAAAGGCAGGCAGTGTAGAAGTGTGCTAGAGGGAAGGTACATTCACACCTATATTTCTGTTGCAATTGTTCACCAGTGATTGCAACCATTCTCCCATTTATGCTATATGCCTCAGTCCAGGTCCAGTGATGCTCCTTGCTGTTGTCCCAAGAGCGTTAGTTAATCTTTTGTTTCTGCTAAGCACTTGGAAAGCACTGTTCTGTAAAAAAAAAAAAAAAGAGGCAGAG
>NW_015168659.1:522118-531845 GCF_001447785.1 Gekko japonicus | reverse complement strand
AAGCCACGGAAGCAAGAGCGTGGCAGCCAAACTGCGCACGTGTGCGCATGCGCAGTTCGGCCGGGAGCCAGGATTGTTCCGGACGACGGGCGTGCCGGCGATCCCACGGCCGCGCTTGATGCGGCGTTCCAGGTAAGTCCTCCTCTGTAGGTGGTTCTTTTTTGCAGCGGGTTTTCTGGCTTTAGGGACGGATCAGGGACGGGCGCGCGCCGCTTCTCAGATGTTGCAGTGAGATCGCGCCCATTTGCTGCGCCCCCGATCCGTCCCTCTCCCGGGGCCAAAACCTTCTGTGTGACCGGAACCACATATGGGTAAATTTAAAATACACAAGAGTCACATACAGGTAAATTTAGACCACCTAAATGTTTAGTGAAGGACAGAAATCACAATTTAGCAGCTCAGGTGCTCTGTATCAATCTTCCTTTCATATGATGCACGGAAACATGAACTCTAAATGTTTAACCACAATTGTTTCTAGCAACAAGATCCTGGAAAGGAAACAATTTCATCCAAGAATATTATTGTTAATCATGGAAGTGTGAAAGTTATTAACCCCTTGGATTCCTCCTGCCAAAATCAATAGGAAACACTTTCCAAATGAATGAATCAGATGGAAAATGAACAGCTATGGTAGATTATGATTCAGTGTTTTGACGTCTACGTATATTTAAAGCCACTATAAAAGCACACTATATAGAATGAAGTGTTTGCTGAGTTGTATGAGACAATAAGGTGGCAAATCACTCAGAGCATTTCTTTTCTTAAAATGAGGTGCAACATTTTTAGCTGCTTTGTAAAGTTTCCGTACGCCTTAGTGTTTAGTCATGCCGGCCACATGACCACGGAAATGTCTTCGGACAGCGCTGGCTCTTTGGCTTTGAAACGGAGATGAGCACCGCAACCCTAGAGTCAGACTCAACTGGCTTTCGAGCAAGGAAACCTTTACCTTTAAAGGTCTTAGATCCAGCCACGCTGATAATGCCTCCCTCTTTCTCAGAACAGCCCAAAGGAAATATTAGCAGGATTAGGCAGCCTTTTTGGCCCAAGTGCTTTAAAAAAAATGAAACATCTACTTGTGAAGGTGCTGGTATGGCAGTTAATGGGCCAAGTTGTACTTGGCCAGACATTCTTGGAGTAAGACAAGACTCAGTGGCCCTGGCAGCATCTCATGGATTTATCTTGGATTCAGCTGCTGGCTTTGTGGGACTGCAAGGCAATTATGGATATAAGCCCCTGTCTGTTCCCTTCTCCTACACACAGCCAGCTGGTCCCAGTGCCTTGTTTCCATGGACAGGGACACAGACTTTGCGTGGCAATTAAAAACAGTCTGGTCTGCTGCTGCCAGCAAAAATACTGGGGGCTGCCTACCCCTGTTCTACAATTGTGGCAGCCTCATGGGGTTCTTCAGAGCCTTAAACAGTTGCATGACAGGAAATAATGGTACATGGAAATTTTTCTTTCATTTTTGGTGTGCGCATGTGCTCTTTTCTTCTCAAGCTGCAGAGATCATGAGCAGAGATAATGAATGGAGTGAATAAGCCAGGGCTGGAGGTGAGAGGTACAAAAGTTTCGTTGGGAAATTAGTGCAAATAAGATGACATTTAAACATGGGGGTGAGTTTAAGGCAGAAAGTAAAAGGTCTAATGCAGGACGAGGCAACCTTTTTGGCCTAAGTGATAAATAATGCAGTGTCTACATGTTAAGACATTTGTGTGTCAAGAAGCTAAGTGGGAGAGGACTTCCAGTTTATGGCGGTGCGCTAAGCAGTCGCACCTCCCAGACCTCCCGGGGGTGAAGCTGTGCACCGGCAGAAAGGAGAGGGGTGATACATTGCACACACACCCAGGAGCCTGGCGAAAGGCTCCTGGCCAAGGGACTCTTGAGAGGTCGCCTCTTCGCCAGCGAGATGCTGGGGAATTGAGGCGCTTCTCAGTCCCCATGGTCCCTCTGCTGAGTGTCCGCACAGATCTAGTGACGCTGACCGGGACAAGCGCTGGAGATCGAGCGGCTGAAAACGAGGCAAAGCGAGGTCAGACGGCCGAATGAACGTGAGTCAGCTCAGAGCGGCTTAGCTAAGTTAAAAAGAAAGCTCCCCCACCCCACGAGCCGGAGAGTAAAGCGAACGGGGGATGGGCCCCTCCCATACTCATAAACTTGTAAGCAAGAGCGGGGGGAAGAAAAAGTGGTGAAAACTGTTGGAAAGACTTACCAAGGTGCGTACGAGCGTGTGAGCGTATATTCAGAAACTTTACAAAGTTTGGCAAAGGTAAACAATCAAAAAAGATGGCGGGGAAGAGGACGGAGAAGGAGAAACTTTTAAAAACGAAACTAGCAGAGAGCCCATGACCAGAAGGAACCACAGAGTTGGCTAAAACTATGGCAGAGTCCCTGCGCCCCCTGCTGGAGCAGATGAATAACCTCAAGGAGCAGCTGTCAAAAATGAATGAATGTATCACTACTCAGCAGACACAAGTCAGTGAGACTTTTAAAATCACGGAACAAACAGCTGAGAAAGTGAAAGAGGTGGACGCCACTGCTCAAAGGGTAAAGAAAAAGGTGCAAAAATTGGAAAAAAGCAAATCTCAACAGAAGAACAGCTTTTACAATTACAAATGGAGAAGGCAAATCTGGTCCTTCGTTTCCAAGGCGTTCCAGAGATTAAAGGAGAGAATCTGAAGCAAATAATGAGCGAAGCATTGGCCCCAGTGACAGATTTGAAGGCGGACTATTTTATGAGCGAAATGGATGTGGTCTACAGGGTCTACTCCATATACATAAAGAAGAATAATCTGCCTGGAAAAATTGTAATGAGATTCTCGAAGAGACACGTGAGGGATTGTATCCTAAGAGCAATGGCTGGGACACCCTTGAAAATTGGGGACAATACCATTCAAATTCTGAAAGATATCCCATTTGAAATAAGACAACGGAGAAAGAAATACAAAGATTTAATTTTTTCCCCCCAAACCAATGCAATCAGTTACACGTGGTTATATCCAGAGGGCGTAACCTTCAGAGACAAGATAAGAAAAAATGAGGATTGAAGGACTCTGAATTGTGTCTTTGATAATAATGTTTTTAATATTGAGATGCTGAGGGGTCTTTTTACAACACTTAAATTTAAGATTTAAAAGGTATAAAAGCAAGTCTGACTAAGTTCATAAAATGTAGCATTTTAAGAGATGGCATTGTATGTAAGCAATTTGAGGATCTCCTCTCTTGGGTTTTTAGTCAGTAAAGTAAAGGTAAAGGTTTCCCTTGCTCGAAAGCCAGTCGAGTCCGACTCTAGGGTTGCGGTGCTCATCTCCATTTCATAGCCGAAGAGCCAGCGCTGTCCAAAGACGTCTCCGTGGTCATGTGGCCGGCATGACTAAACACCAAGGCGCACGGAACGCTGTTACCTTCCCACCGAAGTGGTACCTATTTATCTACTTGCAATTTCTTGCTTTCGAACTGCTAGGTTGGCAGGAGCTGGAACTAGAGATGGGAGCTCACCCCGTCTTGCGGCACCCGGGTCTCGAACTGCTGAACTACTGACCTTCCACAGCCTGCAGTTCAGCGTCTTAACCACTTGAGCCACCGCAGGTCCCTTTTAGTCAGTAGTGGTTATCTTTTCTTTCTCCCTAAATGTAGTACCCCTCCCTTTTTTTTCATTGTAGTTTTGTAGTCTATATAAAAAATGCAATTAAAAAATCCCCTTCGGGGGCCAAAAAAAAAAGAAGAAGCTAAGTGGGAGAGAGAGAGAAGGGCTGTACTTCACCAGTCATGCTCAGAACAAGCCAAGCCCCAGGAGTGCTGCCTTGAAATGAATGTCCATGATTCAGGGTTAGTCCAAGGGTGAAGATAAAAGGAGATTCATAGTGCAGATTCAAGCAGAGTTACACCTTTCTAAACCCACTGAAATCAACGGACTTAGAAAGGTGTAACTCTGTTTAGGATTGCACTGTTGGGGTTTTGTAATTATCCCTTAAGCTAGTTTAGCTATAAGGACTACAGAAGGGTTTGTCTCCTGGAATGTGCCTTGGACTAGCACACTTGCTTCCCTACATTTCCTCCCGTGTAGTCCAATTGCCTCCCTTACTGATGTGACAAACTGTGAAAACTATTGTGCAAACTATAAACCACCTCCAGACTATGAATATTTCACAGTGTGAAATAGGTTCGATCAAAAGAAAGCACAGGAACCTGAGACTCATCCATGATACCCAAACCATTACATCCCAATAGGGTTTATATCTCTCTTATAATTACAGGTTTGCTAACGTATACTTTAATTGCATGCTGATTATTTAACCAGACAGTTGACCAGGTAGTTCCGATTAGTGAGATGACCAAGCCTGCTATAGCCCTAGGTTAGTAATCACTGAATGACACATACTTTCAGCATAACCAAGTCACATAGAGATAACTGTAACTACTGTTACAGGTAATTGCTTTTTGTCCCCAGTGTACAACACTAAGCCCCCTGCCACACGGCAGGGGAAAAGCCTCTTTAAAGCGCGGCTTTTAAAAGCCGCGCCAACGTTGACACGGCGCGGCGGGATCACACAGATCCCCCGGCCGCGCCGCCTTTTCTCCCCGGCGCGATCAAATGCCGGGGAGAAGACACGTCTCGAACGGGAGCCGGCTGAGCTGCGCATGCCCGAGCATGCGCAGTTCGGCTCCAGGCCGGGGTTGAGCCGGCGCAAGGGAGCGCCGGCGATCAAACGCCCGGCCTGAAGCGCGCCAAGGAGTTGAACCACCGAGGTAGGTGGTGTCAACTTGAGGCGCGTTTTCCCAGAAAGGGCCAGTTTGGGGGCGGAAGCAGAACGCTTCCCAGATGTTGTGGTGTGATCGCGCTGCTTTGATCCGCCCCCAAACTGGCCCGCAACTGGCCCAAATCGCCGCGTATGAACGGGACCGAAGGGAATTATATTTTTTTACTTAACACTATTGGGGGAAGGGGGGTTAAGTGTGGTTTGGTGGATTTCATTTCCATGCTTTTGCAACCAAACAATAATAATTTATTTTCTTACAGTGCAATTCTTGATGCAAAACATATGTCTACTAGTCTACTGTATAACTTGACCAGCAATTTGATTTTATATTTAAACACAACATTGTTACTAAAAACTGCAACACTGAGAGTACCCATTAGGGTTTCTGTGAATTGTGAAGCATCTCCTTTGGAAAAGAAACGTCTGCTCTTGCTTTGAGCTTTCCCCCTCTATTCCTCTTGCCCTATTTATATTGGATGACCCCACACAAATACATGCATACAAACCGTAAACTGTACATGACAGACATCATTAATCTCCCCCTCAAGAAAACGAAAACAAGAACCAGAATATGCACAGGGTAAATCCTGGAGTTTTAAAAAAACTCAAACATATTAATGGCTTATTTATTCTGTAGCTACAATTTTGCATGAGTTCCTGAAATACCTTCAAAGAAAGTCAAATGAAGAAAACAAGAAAACTGGTATGATGAAGCAAAACAAATTATCTTTAAGCCAATTACTTTCAATAACTTAGTCAAGGTAAGGCATATATATAAATAATATTTGCCAGCCAAGTCACAGACAATTTATGGTGACCCCCTTGGGGTTTTCAAGGCAAGAGACATTCAGAGGTGGTTTGCCATTGCCTGCCTCTGCATAGCAACCCTGGCATTCCTTGGAAGTTTTCCATACAAATACTGACCAGGGCTGACCCTGCTCAGCTTCCAAAATCTGATGTAATGCAATCCTATGCAGAGTTATTTCAGTCTAAATTCAGCGGGCTCTTTATTTATTTATTTATTTTTTAAAAAATTATTAACATTTTACTTCCCAGGTTTACGTAAGAAGAAGAAGGAGATTGGATTTATACCCCGCTCTCCACTACTCGAAGGAGTCTCAGAGTGGCTTACAATCCCTTTCCCTTCCACTCCCCACAACAGACACCCTTGTGAGGTAGGTGGGGCTCAGAGAGCTCTCTTGAGAACTGCCCTTGAAGAGAACAGCTCTGAAAGAATTTATGACTGACCTAAGGTCACACCAAGCAACTGCATGTGGAGGAGTGGGGAATCAAATCTGGTTCTCCTAGATTAGAGTTTGCGCTCTTAACTACTACACCAAACTGCCTTAATACAGCTTAATCCTAGGAAAGTATTTTATACGATTGTGATGTGAGTTTTCTATTGGCCAGTTCAACAGGGCTAGTGAGAAGTTAATTTTAATTCTGACTGCACCTAGGGTTCCTGGGGAGACCTCCTGGCAATCAGGCTCACCACCTGCCAGCACCTGAAGTGCCAGAAGGTGGAAATAGGAGGAGGAAGAATGGGGGACTATACTAGAAGTAACATCATGGAATGCTCTAGGATTCACAAAATCTCTATGGTTCTACTATCTTAGAGCATGTCATGATTTCACTTTAAGTGAAAGTGATGCTGGCGCACCAGTCCCAGGCCCGTAGCTACAGTGGGGCATCTCGGGGCCCGGCCCCCTGACTTGCTGCCAAGGCCCCCTGACTTCTCATCCAGCCCAGGCGGTCCCTTGGAGGTGTGTGCAGGGGTCTGTACAGGGTGCCCCCTGACTTATTTAAAGGCCCCCTCAATTGAAACAATCCTGGCTATGGGCCTGACCAGTCCTTACCCCTAAATGTTCCCCTGGGTTGTTAGCTCCAGCCTGGCAAACCTAAATATACCAGATATGTTCCACTTTTTATTTGAGGTATGAAAATGATATGGATTTCTTTTTCTGGGGGGGGGAACTTAGATGTGCGAATATCAGCTTTTTAAATCTTCTTTGGTGTCACTATTATTCCTGGCTTCTGCTTCAACATGACCCCATCTCCCTCTGCCCCATCAATTCTTCTTCTCCCTCATAAAATAGAGATTATTTTAGCCAGTGAGGAATAACATGGTAAATGTACTAATATTAGAAGATTTTATAACCAATCAGATTGTTCTGACATCACAAAGGGCAAATTAGGACAATACTTCAGGGAATGGTCACATGGATAATCCAGCCAATCATAGAATACGCAGCAAGTGGGATGATCTCTCAGTGTTACTAATGGCAAATAAGCACAATACTTCATGGGTAAACCATAAAATAAGGGTTCATACTGTAAAGGGGTTAATATCATAATGTTAATCAGATTGGCTATGTGATGATATCATTGAGAGCAAGCTCATCTATATATATAAAAGAAAGTCCCCTCACCATAAGATCAACATCCAGGCCAAACTGCTGGACCTAGAAACACCACATACGGGGAGAGCGCTCCTACCATCCCTTCTTAAAGGGATTTTTAGAAATTTGGCCCCTAAGGGGGTCAAAAGGGATAAAATGGGCTCCCCCCCCCTTGATTCCTATGTGGCTGCCAGGCAGCTGCCTCTCTGCATCCCCCACTCTCTGATTGGTCAGCTGCAGAGCTCAGTGTTCTGAGGTAAAAAAAAAAGTTACAGGGGACTACAGAGAGCTAATGACAGTTGAGGAAATCAGGAGTGGCCAACCGCCTGTGAGGTGAAGCAAAGCTGCTGGCCCAGCTTCCCTATGGCTTCAAACAAGCTACCCCCTCCTACACCTGACAAGCAGTTGTCTGTCAGGTGCAGCAGCAGTTGCAGGGTGCAGTAACGCCTTAGTGATCCTGCCAGCCCCACCTCCACAGTGGCTTCTAATACTCCTCCCCCTCCCCCTCTTACACTGGACAGGCAGCTGCCTGTCAGGTATAGGAGAGGAGGTGGGATGCTTACAGATACCGGGGAGGTTTGCTCAGCAGGATTGCCTTAGCCCTGTTGCTGGCCCAGCCTCCACGATGCCTTTAAACATAATCCCCCCCAACACCAGACAGGCGGGTGTCTGTCAGGTGTAGGAGGACAAGGGTACTTTAATCCATCAGGGATGCCACCCCAGCAGGATCACCTTAGCAATGCTGCTGGCCCAGCCTCTCTGATGGCTTCCAACACACTCCCCCCACCTCCTACACCTAACAGGCAGTTGCCATGAGGGAGCCTGCCCCAGCAGTCTACAGAGAGGACCTTCAGTAGAGAAAAAAAAGTATGTATGTCTCACTTCATTTTTTACACTACAATCTTCTCCATTAGAATTCCTACAACAAATGTTACATTTCAAACTTTACATCATCAGTGTTAAATACCGCAAGTTAAATACCATAGCGAAGCACAGGTATCAGGCTAGTTCTGAATAAAAGTAAGTATGGTAAATACAAAAAAAAAAAGCAGTGAACAGCAGTGTGCCCAAAATATTTTAAGTGATTTTTGACACTATTTGGCCCAAACTACATTAATACAAGTGAAACAGTAAATGTGTGGGTTACTAATTCATTAATTTAAATTTCCTTAGTATCTTCACACAGAAAATCTTGTGCATTAGAGACTGGCTTTCAAGTTTAGCCTCCTCTCTGAGCAGGAATTGCTCGTTTCTGAGATTATTTCATCCTGTCTAGGCTACCACTGGACCTATCAATGTGCTATTAAAGAGAGGGATTATATCAGAATGGATAAGTTTTCTCATTTTATTTGACCCACAAAAAAATAAAAACAGTAATAATAATGCACCTCAGCAGTATGATAGAAGACTCCTAATAAGGATATATTTCCCCTAGAGCAGGTATATCACAGGATGCTCTTACTCATTGGAAAATTATGTACACTACAGCACAATCTCTCTGAATTCAACAACAGCAGGACAGGTTTAAAAACTGATGGGTTCAGAATACTTCTGTATTACCATGATGACAGAGTAACTGATGCATGCTATTTCAGTGACTGAGATGACTCAACAGGATCAGTGAAGCACAACAGTCCAAACACACAATTTATAAAAGGATAAAACAAAAATAAATTTACATAGAACATGCAATCATAACAGATTAGTCCAGCAATTCCCCTTTTATGCCTTGTCATTATTTATGTGACCAGTTTTCATCATTTTTGAGCTCTTTACACTAAACTGGAAGCACCCTTTTGTAAGCAAGGTATGGTTATGTATCACTACTGACACTACAATACCCACTGTGTGGGTTTGCACAGCTAGCACTGATACCTTACTGGTTTCTGTTTGTGATGCAACCTGCAGAAAACTGTGTGCACAACTCCATATGAATATACTGTAGAGATCAGAATACGTTTCCAGTCAGTTTTTCAAAGCCATTGTATATATGGACTAAAACAGAGTAATCCTTGCCTTAAAACAGACCTCCACAAATAGCACAATCATGCAGTAAAGCTAATGCTGTTTCAGACAACAGATGGGCAATTACATGCTTGTTAGCTCTACCATATTTCCCCCTCTAGTCTCTCCCAGCAAATAGGAAAAAAAGCTGTGAGGGACTGTGTTTTCAAAGCTCAGAAGTGCTGTATAACATGTGACAGACTGTGAAGAGTTAATGTCTTAGAGAGCCAGAGAGCCTTTGAATGACAGATTGCTCAAAGGGATTTCATTGGATAGCATCAGTTGAGAAGAAAGCGTAGGGGACTGACTGCTGGAGAGAGTACAGTTTAGCACTGACTGAGGACTGGGAAGGTTGGCAAGGAGTGGGAGGGTTGCTGAAAAAAGCAACAGAGCTTCTAGTTTAGATAACTAACAAGTGGCGGGACCCGCGATACTCGCGGGGGGGGACGGGGGAGGGAGCTCCATACCGTAGAGGAGGAAGCAGCAGGAGGAGGTAAGTTCCCCTCCATCCCGCCGGTTCCCCCATCTCCTCCACCCCCTCTCCACCCCCCGGCTCGATTCCCCCCA
>NW_015168659.1:493678-522037 GCF_001447785.1 Gekko japonicus | reverse complement strand
GCCCGAGCGGCTGCAGCTGCCTGGGCCTGGCTGGTCCCCCCCTCTCTAGTTCCCCCCCTGCCCCTCCGAATCGAGGCCCAAGTGGCTTGCAGCCGCCTGGGCCTCGCTGGTCCCCCCCATCTCCAAAGCAAGGCCTGAGCAGCTGCAGCCGCCAGGCCTCGCTGGTCTCTCTCTCCCCCCTCCAAAGCGAGGCCCGGCGGCTTGCGGCCGCCGCCGACCACCCGGCTGGGTTCGAAGTGGCGGAGGTGGCGGCAGCGGCGAGGTCGGCTGCAGAGCGTTCTCTGTGCATGCGCAGGGGATGCTCTGGCACTTTTGGGGGGATTTAAGTATCCCCCCGATATTTTTTTTCAGGTGTCAGATTTTTGTGCAGACTTGGGGCAGTCCCCAAGTGTGCACAGACATCTCCCTCCCCCCCAGGTCCCCCCGATGTGCAGAAATAAGTATCCGCATGCAGGGGGCGACTTCGGAATTAGATATATAGATATACTGCCCAATTGAAAAGGGCAATAGCTCTAAAGAGTGGGGTGATCCCTGGTTTGTTTAGAGAAGGAATTTAGGGTGGGTTTTTTTGTTTGTTTGTTTTTTGAAATCCCCGGAGGGATATTTTTTATTATTTTTATAAGACTACAAGACTACAAAGAAAATATGAGGGAGGGGGATAACATCTAAGGATAAAGGATAGATAACCACACTACACTAAAAACCCAAGAGGAGGAGATCATATCTGTGTTAGTCTAAATGTTATTAATAAAAGTGTTAGTACAACAATATACTTGTAAAATTAAGTCCTTATAGCTTTTCCTCTTTTGGCGAATTTCAAATGGAATGTCTTTTGAAGTTTTAATGTTTATATTCCCCATTTTCAGTGGAGTTGCTGAAGTCGTTTTTAAAATAGCATCTCTGGTCTGTCTTCTTGAGAATCTGACCACAATTTCTCCAGACAGGCTATTTTTTAAAAATATAATTGGAGTATACGCTATAAGCAGTCTCCATCTCTTTTACCAGTTCATCTGCTGTTGAGCCTATTGCTGGAGCAATGATCTCGCTGAGCAGCTTCCTCAGATCCTCTGTTTGCGATTCAGGAACTCCCTGGAATCTGAGAATCATATTGGCTTTTTCCATTTGTAGCTGTAACAAGCGGTTTTCTTGGAGGTTTTGTTTTGCTTCAACTTCCCCCATTCTTTTCTTCATTTTCTTGTTTGTGGCGTCTGTCTCTTTAATTCTCTCAGTCGTATGCTCCACCTTCTTCGCCGTTTCTGCCAGTTGCAACTGCTGGAATGCGAAGTTTTGATTCAGCTAGGTCAGTTGCTGGTTAATACTATCAAGTTGCTCCATCACCGGCTTGAGTATATCTGCAAACATTTTCATGACGTCTGCTCCCTCTTTTGGTTTTGGGCTCTGACTACCCGTCAGTTTCGCTTTAAACTTTCTTTGCGAGGCCATCATTTTATACGATTGTTTACAATTCCAAACCACTTCTCGCGGACTCGAAAAATTGTCACCTTGATGTCAGCGCTCAAGTAAGTCCCTCAAAACAAAATCGCTGCTTGTTTCCCCCCGCCCCTTTCGTTACGCTTATCTGTCCATTCACATAAGAGGCATCCCTCTTTGCTCACCACTTTTCCCACAGGGGGGGTTAGTTCGCTTTTAAAATATTCTGTTTATTTTGAACTCACGTTCATTGTCGGTCATTTCTCTGACCTCTCTCACAGTAAGCGATATTCCACTCGATCTCCAGCGCTTGTCCCAGTCAAATCAGCTTGCGCCCGAGGGAATTTAGGTTTTTTGTTGTTCAGTCGCACAGTCGAGTCTGACTCTTCGCGACCCCATGGACCAGATCACGCCAGGCCTTCCAGTCTTCCACCGTCCTCTGAAGTTTGCTCAATTTCATGTTTGTTGCATCTATGACACTGTCTAACCATCTCATCCTTTGCCGCCCCCATCTTCTTTGACCTTCAATCTTTCCCAGCATCAGGGTCTTCTCCAGTGAGTGCTCCCTTCTCATTTGGTGGCCAAAGTATTTGAGCTTCAGTTTCATTATCTGGTCTTCCAGGAAACAGTCAGGGTTGATTTCTTTTAGGATTGACTGATTTGATCTTCTTGCAGTCCAAGGGACTCTCAAGAGTCTTCTCCAGCACCATAGTTCAAAATAATCTATTCTTCGGCGCTTGACCTTCCTTATAGTCCAACTCTCGCAGCCATACATGACCACTGGGAATACCATTGCTTTAACCATGAGGACTTTTGTTGGCAGGGTGATGTCTCTACTTTTTATCATGCTGTTTAGGCTTGTTAATCCTTGCCTTCTGAAACTTGAAGTTAGTTAAACTCAAGAACTTATACTGGAGTGTCTAGCAGATGCTGAAACCAAAGTCTCTTATCTCAGAGATTCTAAGACCTTTGTGAAAAGCTTAAAACTCTCACTTGCTGGAAACATATTAATTGGAGTTTGTGACATTACTAAGTTACTTCAGAGTTATAATTGATTCACCACAGATATTTTATCCCGATTTCACCTGACCTTTTCCCATCTACGTTGAATAAAATATTTTATTTTTGAACTTTCAAAAAGCCTCTCATGTGCCTTTTTCTGAAGCATAAGCAAAGGATATGATCTTTTTTTAAAAGAAATTTATTTATGATTTTCCATTACAAAAAAGATAACAATATTTATAATTTTCATTACAAGACCACAAAAAGAAAGTAAGCATAAAAATAAAAACCAAATAGAAAAGTAACAATATTTTGTATATGAAATATATTTATGGAGTTACGCATTTCCCCCCAACCATTTATTAACTCTAAACCATCTTTTTTAAAAAGCCTTATTCTCTTTACCTGAAAGAATCATGTTCAATTTGTCCATTTCTGCCACATCACAGATTTTTATAATCAACTCCTCTCTAGCAGGTAGGTTTTCAGATTTCCAACACTTGGCAACCAATATCCTGGCTGCAGTAAGGATATATGACAAAATACATAGTTCATCATGCCTATATCCATCTGGTATTATATTAAGTAAATAGATTTCTGGTACTAGCTGCAATTCAATGCCCATAATCTCTGTTATTAACTGCTTAATACCCTTCCAAAATTTATAGATCTTTTCACACCGCCACCACATATGGAAAAAGGTACCCACATTATTTTTATACCTCCAACAGTTTCCTGACACCTCTTTATAGCATTTAGCCATTTTATCCGGTGACCAGTGCCACCTATAGAACATTTTTTTAATATTTTCTTTATAAGATGTTGATCTTAAAAGTTTGACAGCCTTTCATATTTTTGACCAGACATCTATATCCAGACTATGTTCTATATCCTGCATCCATGTTATCATTGACGGCTTGATTATTTCCTCCTGCATGACATCATATAACAAAAATTTATATAACTTTTGAATCAATTTATCAGAGGTTGACAGCCAAATTTTATCAAGATCTGTTTTCCCATTATAAAACTTTGTTATTTTATCTTTGGCGAACCTAGACTGTAATTGCACATTCTCCCACCATGTAAGTTCTATATTCATTTCTTGTAGAGTCTCAAGTGGTTTTAAATCATTAGTCTTGTTTCATAAGTAGCTTTTTTTATTTTCTGACATCAAATAGGCTTCGTGAAAGCCTCAAGAGGTGAGACCCATCCTGGTATTTTTGAATAAAATCTTTCTTTTATTTTCCTCCATATTTTTATTAGGGCCCCTCTAATTGCATGGTTATGAAAGTTTGAGTGAATTTTATCTTTATTATACCATTTCACCTGACCTTTTCCCATCTATATTGAATAAAATATTTTATTTTTGAACTTTCAAAAAGCCTCTCGTGTGCCATTTTCTGAAGCATAAGCAAAGGATATGATCTTGTCTCTTCTCTCAAATCCCTGGGCTGAGCCAGCATCAAAATATAATAATGTGATAGGGTAAGACATTCATAAAGCATCAAATAAGAAAAAAACAGATAAAAGGGGCTGCTCAGCCAGAAAGGAAGGGAAAGGAGAGGGAAAATCCTGCATGTGAGGGAGGGAAGAAGGCAAGATCACCATACTAGCATTTTCCAGAAAAATGTAAGGGCTAGAACATCCACTGTTTTTCCATTTTCAGGGAACTTATATTGTGGAGAATTCAAGAATACAAACCCTCAAAATGGCACAGTCCAGCAGAACCAAAACTACATAGTCTCCTAATCGTGACACTTGTCATCTTGGCTGGTTTGTCCAACAGTAGGTCACCTGAGATTTTTTAAATTGATTACTTTAGCATGTGAAGACCAACAGAGAACTTGAAAAATGTACTCTGAGCCCAGAGGAATTTAGGGGGGCAAAAGTGTGTGGATCATTTGGCGGGATTTGGAACACTACTTCTGGTGGGGTATCAGCCACATAGCTTTTTTTGAAAACCTGGGTTTTCCCCTAGTTCTACCTCTCACTTTTAAAATGTCCCTCACTAAAAAGACTTGTTAAAAATGCTTAGGTGGTGAATCAGAGTGATGCACTCAAAGACCCCACCCAGGCTACAGCCCTTCCTGGAGGGCAAAGATCAAAGTCTTATTGTAACAGCATGACCAATGGCATTGCACCAGCATTACTATCAGATTTAGGGCCCAATGCATAATGCATCATAAACATGAGTAGAGACTGGGTGTATTATGAGTGTTTCCAAGGTGGGGTTCAAAATGAGTCACCCATGAAGCATTCTAAAAGCATTTTTGTTACCACTTTTATGCCATGGTGAGTAAAGGGAACCTCCACATCCAGATGCAGTGGACCTCTGAATACCAGTCCTAGGAGGGAATATCAGAGTCCTGTTTGTTTGCCCTGCATGGCAACTGGCTGGCCACTGTGTGAAACAGGATTGCTCATTGACTAGTCTGATCCAGCAGAGCTCTTCTTATGTTCTTATGTCAAATATGTAAATGGGATGGAGTGAGTGTAAAATCAGTACTATGAAACAGGGCTAGCCAAAGACATTTTGGCAATGAAGCAGCAATTCTAATCTTACTACACAGCACAAAATATAATAAATCACATTTCACCACACTTTAATGGTATTCAGATTTGCTGCCTTAAGTGGCTATCTCACTTTCCCTCATGGTATAACACAACAACATGGACTTGTCTTTTCCTTACTCATAGAGGATGTTGCTGTCACCATATTTCTGCCTGTCAGCCCATAACCACCACACCAGAAGTTGCTTCAGGTGGAACTTAATGCAGTCAAACAAGCTGCTGACTGAAGATTTCCAAACAGACTGCAAGTTGCAATTGCTTCAAAAAAATTAACATGAGCCCAAAGCTGCAGATTTATATCCTTCTCAGCCTATTGATTTCAGTGGGCTTAAGAAGGCAAAACGCTGGGGAATTTCACATTACCAGTTTTCTCCCGGTTTCAAACCGGGAGTCTTCCGTTTCCAGATGAACCGGTACAGGGCTGCCGTTTCACACACGGCTTGCCCCTACCGGAAAGGAGCCGATTCACAAGCGGTTCGGTGTTTCCCCACGTCCCCCCTTCTTTTTCCCGCCGTTTCCTTCCCGCGCGGGCGATCGGGTTTTTTTTAAAAAAAAGGTTCGGCTTATAGCGATATATCGATATATCGCTATACCAGAACCTCAAATGGTCGCAATAACGATCCCATTGGAATGCTACTCCTTAGAGGTTCCAGTATAGCGATATATCGATATAGCACTATAAGCCGAACGTTCAAAAAAAAAAAAAGCCCGCGCGACCGAAAAAAGGTGGGAAACAAGCGTATCGGAACCGGGAGAGGGAACGGGAGACTCCTCGGAAGCGGTTGACAGGTAAATCGCTTCCCTCCCGGTTCCTATACGGAAGAGAGGCTTCTGTGTCTGAAATGCCACTTAGATCCCTGTAGGGAACCGATTCCTAACTGGGTTCTGTCTGAAATGACAGACCACAACCCGGTTGAGAATCGGTTCCCTACCGGGACATAGCGCCTGTCTGAAATTCCCCTCTGTTTAGGACTACACTGGTAAAAAGATAAAGCATCAGCACATGGAGTTTAATGAAAAGGTGTGTAATCCCAGAATGCAACTGAATTATTAACTTTGGAAATGCTATTTGGTTCTGCCATCCTATGCTTTGAATCAGATAATCGGCTGGAGCTCTCCAAAAGCTGGAGTATGCCATCAGACGTTTTCTTTGAAGTGTAGATAGTCAAACGATGTGGTGCACAAGTAAAATATAGTTGAAAGCTACAAGAAGCAGTTGAATATCACCTGCCTCCTAGACAGAGGGTTTGATACAAGGCACTGGAAAGGTGGGGAGCAGTATGGAGACCCAGGCTATTGATGGGAGAGGAATTCCAGCAAATGCATAAAGAGACATTCTTTGCTCAGTAAAACGTTGCCTATGTAGGCAAAAGAAGCTTATAAGCAACCCATGAGAGCCATAAAACAAAGTAAAAGGAAAGCAAGGTTTTAAAGATGAAAGCGGGGAATAAGATGATGTGGGGAAACCAGCCACAACTGGTTGTAAGAAAAGCAGACATGTAGCAAAACCCCAGTAGACTTCAAAGGCTGGAGATGGTTTATTTCAAGTAGGAGATTTCCTAATTAACACACCTAATTCCACCCACACTTTGGGAAAACCTCAAGATTTCAAGGAATGTCTAAGCATAGTGGAGTAGAAAAGAGCAAAAGAATTACAGGCGGAATTAATGTTCTTCCAGATACGGGATTGCACAGAATATATAAAGCCTATCCCTTTATGGGAAACATGACTAGGGTTCAATCAACATAAAACATCGTCACATTCAACATATGGAAACCCCATAAGGTTTTTGAGGCAAGAGATGTTCAGAGGTGGTTTGCCATTGCCTGCCTCTGCTTAGTGACCCTGATCTTCCTTGGTGATCTCCCATCCAAATACTAACTAGCTTCCCGAGATCCAGGGGTCATTTCGTAGAAAAAGAGCTAGGGGAACTCATTAGCATAACTCATTAGCATATGCCACACACCCTGACATCACCGGAAGTGTGTCGTAAGGCCACGCCCCCTGAGATCACCGGAAGTGTGTCATAAGGCCACACACCCCGCCCCCAACGGTCCCGGCCGCCACCACCGGCCTTGCAGCTCCACCGCTGGGCCCCTCATGGGACCTGCAAGGCTGGTGGGAGTGAAAGGAAGCCCCACGAAGGCCCTCCCTGGCCCCAGGCAGGCAGGGGTGGGGAGAGGCAGGGAGGAAGCAACTTACCCTCCCTCTTCTCCTGCCTCCTCCTGGCTGAATGAGGGCCGGAAGCGGGGCGGCCGGAAGCAGGGGGCGGGGCTTCATCATGTGCCCCGCCCCCACATACCTCACCCGGGGGAACTGCGTTCCCCCGCGTTCCCCCCCAAAATGACCTCTGCCGAGATCTGATGAGATTGGGCAGGCCTGGGCTATCAAGGTTGGGGCAAAGAGAATACAGATGACCATTATTTACAATCATTTAGTAAGTCAGGTTGTCTGATCACATATGGGTAGCAATTTTATCAAGCATTGGCATTTTGTGTGTGGTAAAATCATCCTTACAACAGGACAGGGTATTTATTTATGTAGGGACACTTATACCCCACTTTTCTGCATATGAATGATACTGATACCCAAACTACCTCCTGGATGGGAGCTCACTCCAGGATGGTCTTATCAGCTGTATGGGTTCTCTGTATCATTCTACCAGGTGGTAAGGAGAACTATCAAACATAAAGTGCAGGTGTAAAGTGGAATATGTAGCAGAATGGTGGTTTATATCCCACCAATCAACTAGCTGACTGAACTGAACCAGATTAAGCTGCTAAAATGGCCCAGAGACAAACTGAACTTGTTGGGATCCTCCATGGACTACTTTGCTTGGTCCCAGCCAGTGGTAGCATGGGACAAAATGATGGGGAACCATATACCTGTTACCACCACTGCTGGCTGGGTCTGAAGCTGTCAGAAGGGAGAGCCGCCACCACCGGGGTGCTAGGTAGGCTGACCCAACCCCTGAGAATGTGCCCATAGTTAGGGAATTACAAAGTGACTAGCACTACAAACTGTAAACCGCCCAGAGACCCCCATGGGGGGGGGGGGTTAGGGCGGTATATAAATAAATATGATAAATAAATAAATAAGCTACCAAGCACTGTGGGATTGACAGTACTGCTGGACTAGTTTGCTTCCAGTTGTCAGCGACCCCCAAGGAACTTTTCCTGTAAATTAAAGGGTCAGTCCACCTGTTACTGAGTGATTATGTGAATATTTTGGTAAGTTACTACTGTGTAGACAATAATCTGTATTCATCTTTTTTTCTGGAAAACTGCCTGAAGTAGAATTGGGTAGATTAGTAATATGGGATAAAAATGTACAAAATAAGGAAGGATTTAAGTTAGAATAAAGAAAGATTTACATTTGAAGAGGTCAGGGCACACATAACATCTCACTATACATGGCTTGAAAATTCATTGTGTGTTTTAGTGTGCAAGGAATGGGGAGAATTAGGAAGCCACCTGCACAAAAAATAAAATTACTTCAAACCAGAGAAAAACCCAAATCTATCTGGTCAATCTGCTTCTAGTACTGAAACTTCAACAAAGGGTTCAGATCAGGTTTTGCATGGTTGTGTGCTTGTGATCAAAGCTAATGCAAATGAAAAGCTTTATGTGTGAGTAAGGACGTAAGCTATGATACCAGCATATCTATGTCACGTTGCTAATATTTTGTTGTCTCTGGTACTCTTGCATGACCTAGAGTATGACACTGGACACATACAAAGACTGGCAGAATGACCAAACTCACTTGTTACATGAAAATATCTTTATCTATTTTTAGAGGTCTATGCATGGGCGACTGTTTAAATTGGTGGTGAACCAAAAACTTTTCTGCAGAATTATGGCTCAAAGATAAACAAAATGTGGTCTGTGGTTCCTTAAGGAAAGCTGCTGATATACACATCCATTGACTTGGCTTCCAATGAGAGAAGGTTCTGAGATTCAAGGCAAGGTAACACACTGAACTCTAGGCTTCTGGTTTGATTCAGAAAATCCACTGCTCGGCTTCATCTGCCTGCTGGATGGGTTTGGCCCTGCTCCCTGCGGCATTTTAAAAAGTGTCCTCAAGAAGAAACATTAATAAGAAGCATCAGCTATAATTTGTGGTATGCACCATAAACGTGATAGTGCAGGAGAACTGTGATGCTGTTACCACACCTCCACAAACACATGAACATATGTTTGGATTAAAATGTGGAATTAGTTTGTGTGTTTTTGTAGAGTGCAGAAAACAGGGATCTTTAGCCCAAAGAAGTGGCTGTGAGTAGCAAGTTTTCATCAGGGAAAATATGACAGACACCTGATTTTTAAAGGAATAGAGAGCTTATTCAGGGAGTTGGGTCAATAGTGGGGGGGGGGGGAATAACTCTAAGCAAATATTAGCACTATTAAATCAAAACACAGACACATTCCTTATCCTAATTAATATAGCAACAACAACCAGCAGAGCTACTCCAAATTGGAGCAGGAGTCTGGCAGATTGTTCCCGCCAAAACTTCAGTTCCCCTCAGTGACTGAGGCTGATTTCGCACTAGAGCTGTCTCGATGTTGCGCCACCATTTGCCCCAATACTATTGGTCAATTTCACACCCGAAGCTGCGGGGCTGCATTTTGACTCGCGGCTTCGCCCGATTCCCCCCCGCAGTTTCATGATCCTTTTTTTTGAGGGAGGGAATTGCAGGCCATTGTGGGAGAAGGAAAACAAGAAATTTATGCTCTGTGGGTGGAAATCCTTGGAACCACAGAAATACTAGTCCGTATCCAACCCACTATCTCTTTTGTTTGTCTAGCTTCCATAACGTTTGAATTTTATAGCACCCTTCAGAAGACAGCCTTCCTACTAAATGTTATCTGTTATCAGGTGACACTGACATACTATTAGAACTCTGAGCATAAAAGTTGGTTGAGGGAATATTCCCAGCCAATGTTATCATCAAAGACTTGTCATCACAGCCTCATTTTGATCAGTATATGGTCTCACTCCATCCGTTGACTCATGGACTGGACAAAACCTCATTTCCTTTTGCAAACTATGAAGTCTAGCTTCACAGGGGCTGAACTGGATGACCTTTTCCTGTCCTGAGAGTTCTTCATTTCATGCACGGCTGACATGACTTCTTTCCTTTAGAATTTAGACAACCTTATGACAGGATAGGGTAGATTGGCTTTTTATCTTCAATGTTTAATTTGTGTGTGTTATATCCGATGCTATGCACATATACCTTAATCTGATGCTATGTACAAGATGATTTTATCATCTCAGATTCATAAGAACACAAGGGACGCCAATGTTGGATCAGGCCAAAGGCCCATCCAGTCCAACACTCTGTGTCACACAGTGGCCAAAAATACCAGGTGCCATCAGGAGGTCCACCAGTGGGGCCAGGACATTAGAAGCCCTCCCACTGTTGACCCTCCCAAGCACCAAGAAGACAGAGCATCACTTACCCCAGAGCCCCTATTTATACCTTGTGGCTAATAGCCACTGATGGACCTCTGATGGACCATCTGCTGGATTCATCTCATCTAATTGCTTTTGCCCAAGTGACAACTGTCAGTTCTCCCTTTGGAAACTTCAGTGGGCTGTAATATTTAAAGACACACTATCACCACAGGACCTTTTAGAAGTAACACTACAATTATAATAGCACAACCTATAGAAATAATTTGTTATGTATTAAAAAACCCACACCTATATATTATCATGGTGTCTATGTATGAGTATTCAGAACAAGAATAAAAGAGGATGCTACACAATAATGTTACAACTTCTGTAAATAAGTGTTTAGAATGAGACATTAACAGTTCATATTCTTTTTATCATCAATATTGTAACAATTTTGCCCTGACCTCGATAGCCAAGCAAGCCTGATCTTGTCAGACCTCAGAAGCTAAGCAGGGTCGACTCTGGAAAGTACCTGGATGGGAGACCTCCTTGAAATACCAGAAGTGGGGGTAGGCTTTATTCAGCCACCTCTCTGAATATCCTCCAGGCCCCCAGTAGGGGTCAGTCACCAGAGGTCGCCATGACTTCCAGGTGCACACACGCTCATGCACATAAGAAAAATACAAAAAAAAAATTGTAACAATTTTGAATAAATCTATGAAGTTATTTTCTTTGCTTTGTAAAACTGCTCAACGTGTCAGGTCTTTTAGCGTCTACAGTTGACTCACTATTATTATTCACTAGTGTCCCCATGTTAGTGTGGGAAATCCCCTTTCATCATCAATTTCCTCATTGTTCAAGACATTTCCTTCCCTTTCTTTTCGAAGAAATTGTAGATGTTCCTTCTGTATATCTAACCATTTTCTATTTTGACCTCATATAGTCTTGGTGCCGTTTAATTTTAGTGCTAAACATATCTGTCATCCTAAAATTTATATGCGGCTTCCTTTCACCACAATAGACTCTCAAACTCTCTTTTTATATCTGAATTGTACTGCAGTCTTAAAGTAATAGTATTGTCACTATAAGATCTATGCATTACATCAGGTAAAGGTAAAGGTAAAGGTTCCCTTGCTTGAAAGCCAGTCGAATCCGACTCTAGGGTTGCGGTGCTCATCTCCGTTTCAAAGCCGAAGAGCCAGCGCTGTCCGAAGACGTTTCCGTGGTCATGTGGCCGGCATGACTAAACACCAAGGCGCACGGAATGCTGTTACCTTCCCACCGAAGTGGTACCTATTTATCTACTTGCAATTTCTTGCTTTCGAACTGCTAGGTTGGCAGGAGATTACATCAGAGCACCTCTATAATTTTGGTTTGCATTTTAAGAGAGAGAACCGTAACTGAATCTAACAAGTACCATGACTTGGATGGCCCAGGCTAGCCTGATCTTGTCAGTATGTTGGAAGCTAAGCAGAGCCAACCCCCTTTAAGATTTGGACGGGAGACCACCAAGGAAGTCAGGGCAGCTACACAGAAACAGGCAGTGGCGAACCACCTCTGAATGTCTCTTGCCTCAAAACTACTATGGCTGCAGTTTGATGGCACTTTCTGACCAGTACCATCAAACAAAAGTTTATATCAGGTCTGTTTCTGGCTTTCCCTTAGTTATTAAGTTTCCAATCATCATTTGTATCTTTGTCAAAGTACTGCCTTCCAGTGTTCCCTCTAAGCTGAGTTAGTGTGAGCTAGCTCACAGTTTTTTTACCTTCCGGCTCACACAATTTTGTCTTCGCTCAGGAAGGATGACTCCTGGGCAAACTAATGTAGGCAGTAGCCAAATCACTGGCTCACAACTTTAATGGCAGTAGCTCACAAAGTAGAATTTATGCTCACAAGACTCCACATCTTAGAGGGAACATTGCTTTTCTTGTTCATTTTTCAACCTGTTGCCTTTCCTTATTTGGCCTACACTAACCTGCGTATGGTCAATCATATTTTCATGGTTTCTGGCATTTCCGAAAACCCGTACTTGTAAAGAAGTATTTTTGGCTGCTTGAGCTATTTTTATTGCTTTATTCAAATCCAGTCCTTTTACTTCGAGAATTCTTTTCCATGTGTCTTCATTTCTTATCTCAATTACAATCTGGGTCTCTAGATCACTAAAATTGTAAAGCTAGCTGGTTTTTTTTTTTAATGTTGTGACAAACAGTGGAAAAGTTTTACCATTTTTTCAATATCTCATGTGAAACATATCTTTCGTGAGTATCATTTTTCTGAATGAGGAATGAAGCAACCTCAGCAGGGTATAATGCCATAGAGTCCCCCCTCCAAACAGTCATTTCTCTCAGGGGAACTGATCTGTCATCTGGAGAGTAGTTCTAATTCTGGGTGATCTCCAGCCCCCATCAGGAGGTTGGGAAACCTAGTTATCCTGGAGAAAATGACTGCTTTGGAGGGTGGAGTCTATGGCATTTATACCCCTCTGAGGTCCCTCCCCTCCTCAAATCCCAGCACCCCCAGGCTCCCCTCCCCAAATTTCTAATACTTTCCTAACCTCCTCTTGGAAATCCCCATATCCTCTCCTTGCCTCATTCTCTCCTTTTCAGCCATGCACTATCCCACCTTTTATCTGCCTCCCATCTGCAGCTATATTGACTATTTATTTACTTAATTTATACTCCACCTCTCTCCACAATGGGGACCAAAACGATTACATTATTCTCTTCTCCTCCTTGTTATCCACACAACAACCCTGTGAAGCAGGCTAAGCTGAAAGTATGTGACTAAGGATGGGCATGAACTGGGAAAATGTGGTTCGTTTCAGTCTGTGGTGTGCCCAGTTCACAAACTACGAACCGTAGAACCACTAGAATGATCAAAGGGTTGGAATACTTTCCCTATGAAGAAAGGTTAAAACGCTTGGGGCTCTTTAGCTTGGAGAAACAACGGCTGAGGGGTGACATGATCGAAGTTTATAAGATTATGCATGGGATACAGCAGATTGAGAAAGTACTTTTCTCCCTTTCTCACAATACAAGAACTCATGGGCACTCAATGAAATTGCTGAGCAGTCAGGTTAGAGCAGATAAAAGGAAGTTCTTCTTCACCCAAAGAGTGATTAACACATGGAATTCACTGCCACAGGAGGTGGCGGCAGCTATAAGCATGGACAGCTTCAAAAGGGAATTAGATAAGCATATGGAGCAGAAATCCATCAGTGGCTATTAGCCACAAGGTATAGATAGGAACTCTCAGGCTGGGGCAAGTGATGCTCTGTATTCTTGGTGCTTGGGGGGGGAGCAACAGTGGGAGGGCTTCTAGTGTCCTGGCCCCACTGCTGGACCTCCTGATGGCACCTGATATTTTTGGCCACTGTGTGACAGAGTGTTGGACTAGATGGGCCATTGGCCTGATCCAACATTGGCTTCTTTTATGTTTTCTTATGTTCATCACAAACTTTCAGGGCCAAACAAACTGGGTCAGTTTGTAAGGTTTGTGATGTGATAGAATAGTCCCCAGGCATGCTAGAGACACCAAACTCTCAGGGGATCTCCATATGAATTTCCTCTACCTGCCCTCCAAGTTTGGTTAGGATTAGATTTAAGGAGTCTAAGTTACGGTCCCCCCAAAGAAGGTGCCCCCTTCTCCATTGTTTCCAATGGACTAAGGTCAAACCAGAAAATCTCTCAGTAGAATCTGAAGGGGGGCATTTTTGCAAGCCCAGCAAAACCAGTGCAATGTATTAGTGCCCAGCGGATGGAAGTACTAAAAGGAAGACAGGATTGCCCATTGAAAACAATGGGAGAGGCTTAAAGCTCATTGGAAATAATAGGAGCCAGGATAATGACAGTAGACTTGCATGGGGTCCATTGAAATACATTACAGCACAAAATAGTTGTAATGAAAATGCAGAGTGGATTTTCAACTAATGTATTGGCAGCGCTTTCACACATGCTGAATAATGCAGTTTCAAGCCACTTCAGTTGCAAATGGATTTTGCCACTTCACACATTAAAATCCAGTTGCAACGTACATTGAAAGCAGGGGTGTAGCCAGAAAATCTTTGTTGGTGGGGCATTGTGAAATCCTGTGGGGCAGGGGAGTGGGGGAGAGAGGGGGAGCAGGGGGGAGCAGGGGGGAGAGAGAGAGAAGGGACTTCAGGAGCTGAAGGAGGAGGCGCATCTGAGAAAAGCCTGGTGGCCAGCAGCAGCAGCAGTGCCTCATTGCTCAGCCAGAGCCCCCCGCCCCCGCCCCAGGGCCACCCGCAAGGCAGCAGCCAAGGTAATTGCTGAGGTATTAAAATCAGCAAGCAGCAGCCAGAGAAGCATGGGGGAGTCGTCCATGCCTGCCTGGCATTTCCCCAGCCTCTCTCGGTGAAGGGAGAATTATGCAACAGCCCTGCCTCCCCTGCACCTTCTCATCTTCCAGGGCTGGAAAACAAGGTGTGGGAGGAGAGATGCTGCTGCGCTGCCACTGCAAGCCCAGTCCCTGCTGGCCCAGATGCCAGGAGGCCAAGGCAAGCAGCTCACACGGCAGGGCTGCTGGTCCCAATCTGTGACCTCCTCCCGTGAAGAGCTGGCACCTACCAAGCAGGAGCAGCAGAAGTTGTGGGGCATGGGCCATGAGTGGTGGAACACCATGTCTATGAGCTTGATTGAAAGTCAATTAAAAATGCAGTGTTTAGTGTGTTTGAAAGCACTGGGCCCAGATAAACTGCTCTGGGACAGGAATAGCAGGTCCCAGAGTGGAAAGATGATCCCGATAAATAAAATTAGTGCTCTGGGGCTGGAATGACAGCCCTTGGGAGTAGAAGGAATGTTCTGGGGCTGCAATGACAGCCCCTCAGGATGGACTGACAACCCCTGGGAGTAGCAGAACTGTTTTTGGACAGGAGCGACAGGTTGCAGAGTGGAATGACAGCCTGTGGGAGTAGCAAAAGTGTTCTGGAGCTGGAATAACAGCCTCCAGAGTGGAATGACTGCATCTGGGAAGAGAACAAATGTCCAAAGAGTGGAACAACAGCCCCCAGAGTGGAATAACAGCCCCTATGAGTACAAGACGTACTCTGGGACTGGAATGACAGCCCCCAGATTGGAATGACATCCCATGGGAGTAGTAGTTTCCAGGTTCCTACCATCATCATCAACTTTTTTTCCCGTGGCGACCAAAGTACATGTACAGTACAGTCTCTGCTATGGTAACTTTTTGTCATTAGCCACTAAAGATACCAGCAGATTTTTATTTATTTATTTATTTATTTATAAATTCAATTTATAGCCCGCCCTCCCCGCGACGTGGGCTCAGGGCGGCTCACAAGTAGGCATAAGCCAACACATAAAACAAGTTAAAACTATATAAAATCATTACTACAATGTTACAACAAATTAAATGCTCTAGATGTTCCAGACTGATCTTCCATAAAGATGACGTCACAAAGATGGTATATCCAATCAGTGCTATCAGTTCCACGTGACACTGTCGTTCTCTCTTCCCAGGGGCAGATGGTAATGGTGGTAACATAACGATGGTACAGTAGTGGCGGCTCCTACTTGAAAGCCTGGCGGAAGAGCTCCATCTTGCAGGCCCTGCGGAACTGCACAAGGTCCCGCAGGGCCCGGATCTCCTCCGGGAGCTTGTTCCATCAGGTAGGAGCCGCCACCAAAAAGGCTCTGGCCCTGGTAGCAGCCAGCCTGGCCTCCTTGGGGCCTGGCATTTAAATGTCTCCCTGAACCTTCCAGGCCCCCCCCCCCCGGCCCACCCACGTCAGAGTCGCCAGGGGGGTCGCTCTCCAGGCCTTCCCTCTGAAGCCAGGCATACACAAGTTTTGGCTGTAGGCATGGGCGTGGCCAACTTGGAAGCCAGCCGGAACTCCGTTCCTGTGCGTTCCTGCCCAAAAATAGCCCTGGGTGTGGGAAAGCAAGCTCATGTTTTTAACTGGAATATAGCATTATGTTCTTATTTATTTATCTTAACACTTCTACCAAATTTCTTTCATACTAATCTCTCAGAGTTCAAGAAAAAATAAGTATTTATTTAAAACAAAAACAAAAAAAAATATGGAGAATGCAGAACCAGCAAGTTGAATAAAATATTTCACTTTGCTTATCAAGGCAAGAGGGGGTACCGGCTCCACATTTGCTTTCAGATCCAAATCAAGTTTTTGGTGCTTTTAAGCCTTTCACAATCAGTGACCATATCTCTGAAGGACTGTCTCCCCCCTTATAAGTCCACATGTCAACTGCTAGGGATGCCCTTTCTCAGAGGGGCATGTCTGACAATAGTCTGTTCTCATGCTTTCTCTGTTACTGCTCCTCAGCTGTGGAACTAATTTCATCTGGAAATGAAGGACACAGCCCTTTATTGTCATTTTTTTTTCTTTGTTAATTTCAAAAGGCATTTGCTTGATTTTCTGGGGAACTACTGATGCCTGTGCTGTTGCTGTTGTTTTGTTCTTTTAATATGATACTTTAGTAACATGTTTTTAGTGAAATCACTGTTAGCCTTCTTGGGGTCTGATGAGGAAAGATGGGTTAGAAATGGTTTAAAATATATAAAGAAACAAATAGAGTCCAGATATGCTACAGATGCGAGAAGAAAAATCAGCCTAAAAAAGCAAAAGCAAAATTACTATCCGAAAGAGACTGACTGCTAAATGTCCAATATATTTTAAGGAGTCATTATGAAGTATGTTCCATTTATATACAGCCGGCCAACTCAGACAGTGGAGTAATGACTGCTGACATTTAAAACCAGACTTGGCCTCATCTAACTGGGAACTAATACGGCTGAGGATAATGACATTCTCCTGTGACGCAAAGAAGAGAGATATTAGGGATCCACTGGAGATTCCTTATAATGCAATCATATTTTTAAATACCTGTGAATATTGCAAAATCCATCCCTCCTTCGTTTCTATTATAAGTTCTCATAGCAAACTTGGATCTTAATCACTTCCTGGCATATATATAAAACTCCTTTTTCATGTCTACCTCTTAAGCTTTGTTCATTGCCAATATTTTTCTAACTCAGCATTTCATCTGTGTTTAACTGCTCTTCATTCATTTAACTGCTCTTTTAAGATGAGCTTTTATGAAAAATCTTTGCCAATGATGCTTGTCCAACGGGAGGCAATCCAACTGAGACGTCTTCAGACCCTGAGCATGTAAAAAGCTTTCTATATGCTTAAAGGTAAAGGTTCCCTTGCTCGAAAGCCAGTCGAGTCCGACTCTAGGGTTGCGGTGCTCATCTCCGTTTCAAAGCTGAAGAGCCAGCGCTGTCCAAAGACGTTTCCGTGGTCATGTGGCCGGCATGACTAAACACCAAGGCGCATGGAACGCTGTTACCTTCCCACTGGAGTGGTACCTATTTATCTACTTGCAATTTCTTGCTTTCGAACTGCTATTCAAACTAAGGCTCAGTAAGTAATAACAGATACAATCCTAAGAACACTTTCCTGGCAGCAAGACCCATGGAATAAAATGTCTAGGATTGTTCCCATTATCACTTACTTTTGAGCAAATGTGGAGAGGTAACCAGCTGTACTTAAATGATTCTATTAAGAGCTGGAAAAGAGCAGGGAAATATCCTAAGATAACCAGCTACACACTGGAAGCCTTTCAATAACATTTTCTTGCAGGCAGGATGGACTTTCTTTAATCATGTCCAACCTCCATCACCACTGTTGATTATTCTTTTCTTTATGATATCTATATTCCAAGGAGGGATGTGTGGTCCGTGGCCAGGACGAACGGTCTGCCATACAAAAAGTCATGGAATTTTTTTACACTGGCCACTAGCGCCAAGCCCTCCTTGTCGATCTGGGCATAGTTTCTCTCGGCCGGGGTGAGTGTCTGAGAATAAAAGGCGATAGGTGCCTCCCAGCCGTTAGCCAGCACATGGCTCAACACAGCCCCCACCCCATACGGGGATGCATCCGCTGCCAAAACCAGTTGCTTGGCCTCGTCGTAGTGGGTAAGGACTGCTTCATAAGACAACAATGATTTAATGGCAGTAAAAGCCTGGTCGTGCTGAGGCCCCCATTCCCACTTTGCCCCCTTGTAGAGGAGGCGATGCAAAGGTTCAGCGATCGATGCCTTATGTGGTAGGAAGGTGTGATAGAAATTCAAAATCCCTAAGAAGGATTGCAGTTCCTTCTTAGAGGTAGGTCTGGGGGCATTTTGGATGGCCCATACCTTACCTTCAGTCGGGTGGACACCATTAGTGTCGATTTGGAACCCCAAGAACTCCACACTGGGTACTCCTAATTGACACTTAGCCCTCTTTACTTTCAGCCCAGGCTTTTGGAATTTACGTAAAACAGACATGAGGCGGTTCGTCAGTTCTTCCTCGGACCGGCCAGCAATCAACATGTCATCAAAATAGGGGACCACCCCAGGTAGGCCCAATAACAAACCCTCCATTAGGCCTTGGAATATGCCTGGGGCCAAATTCACGCCAAACTGCAAATGGTTTACCTTGAATGCACCCGTGTGTGTGACAATAGTTTGCGCCATGGTGGCCTGGGGGTCTACTGGCAGCTGTTGATATGCCTGGGTCAGGTCTAATTTGGTGAAGACCTTACCCTCCCCTAATGACGCCAGTACGGGGACTAGGTAAGAGTGCTGCTGCAGAGCCTTGTTGAGTGTGCATTTGTAATCAGCACATATTCGGATAGACCCGTCAGGCTTTACTGGTGTCACGATAGGGGTCTCCCATTTTGAGTGTGACACTGGTTCAAGCACACCTTGAGACACGAGCTTGTCTAGCTCGGCCTCTATACGAGGTTTCAATGTAATCAGTACCTTGCAATATTTAAGCCGTATAGGCGCTACAGCAGGATCTAGGTCAAACGTTACAGGAGCCCCCCTATACATTCCCAGAGTACCATCAAAAACATCTGCAAATTCCACATACAGCGAATTCAATTTATTTGCAGTGACTTGGTTGATACCACTTATTGCAATTCCGAGGGCCTCAAACCAGTCTAAGCCCAACAGACTGGCTCGGCGCCCCTCAGCAACAAGGAGACTCAGAGACTCCGTGAACCCTTTGAATTGTACCTCAAATGTGGCTTCGCCAGCCACAGGGATGCACCTTCCCTGAAAATCGGAAAGGTGGATGGTGCTCGGCTGCAAATGCCAACGGCTCCATCGTGGAAACAAGCGTTGCAAGGTTTCCAACAGAATGACGGTCGCTGACGATCCCGAGTCGACCTCCATCTCGCACGGCATGCCATTCAGCAAGATGGTGACGTGGATCTTCTTTGCTCACGATCTGGTCCTCAGGATGGTCGAAGGGCAGGAACAGCAGCTGATCAGATGGCAATCTGTAGACCTCGCGTTGTCCTTGCCTCAAACCCTGGGGCTTGCATGAGGAGACGACGGTGGTGTTTTCCTCCTCTTGGCCCTGCAGACTCTGGCCAAATGGCCTCGCTTGTCACAGGACTGGCAGATGACATCCCCCGCCCAGCATCGATCCCGCTTGTGATCTCCGCCACATCCAGCACAGGTTCACCTCGGCGCAGTTTTCACTTGGGTCCACTTGGGTCTCAGAGTACAAGAGTGGTTGACATCATCACGCTCACCATCGGACTCGCTCGTTGATTCGTGGTGTATGGCTTTGTTGGCCCCCTGTTGGATTGGAACTTGGTTTTGATGCACTTCTTGTATTGTTTTCTCAGTGGCCTCAGCGGCGACAGCCTCGGAGCAGGCCACAGCATAGGTGAGAGCCATTCATGTGAACAATCGTTGCTGTAGCTTCTCATCCCTCAGACCACAGACGAGTCGGTTGAGGAGCGCTTCCTCAAGGTTGGTGAAATTGCATGGGCGTGCAGCCTTCCGCAAGGCCAATACGTACTCAGCAACCGTCTTGTTCACGGCCTGGGACCTCTTGTAGAATGCGAGTCGGCTGGCTATCTGTTAGGGTTGTGGTGCGAAATGCCCCTGCAGTTTGAGTTCAGCTAGGGACACGGTTTTGATCTCAGCCAGGGCGACCAGGGACCGAGCGATGTCGAAGACAGCCCTTCCGCAGGAGCTGAGGAGAGTCGCCTTCTGCTGGTCCTCATCCTCGACCTGGTTAGCCTGGAGGTGGAACTCGAACCTGGTCAGGTAGGAATCCCAGTCCTCGAGGTCGGGTTCGAATGCCTCGAACCGTGGGTTGATGGCCATCACTGCTCTTTGTGCCGGCACTGGAACAAGTGCTGCAGCTGCTTGATCAGCTGGGTCTCGTTCTTCCGCCCTGGGCCCCTCAGGGGCCTCTAGGCCATCCGCTGCCCTGACATCGGTTCAGCGGGGCTGCCTACCTGCTCTATAATCCCATAAGAACATAAGAGACACCAATGTTGGTTCAGGCCAAAGGCTCATCCAGTTCAACACTCTGTGTCACACAGTGGCCAGAAATACCAGTGCCATCAGGAGGTCCACCAGTGGGGCCAGGACATTAGAAGCCCTCCCATCCTCATCGCCAATTGTTAGATACAAGACTCAGGCAGCAGGTGAACAGTGATTAACAACTTCATTGAACACAAAGTCAGAAGAACCAGAATGAGACAAATCAATGGAGCAACAGGCTCCTTTTTAAACCGTCCGGGCTTGGCAAGCCACACCCACATGTCAGCTAAGGTCCAATCAAATGCAGTACATAAAGACCAATCATTTCTCTTCCCTCCAGAACTTCCTTTGTTCTGATAGGTCTATTTTACAATACCTTTCTAGACTCAAGCTCATACATTCATTACATTACATTACATTACATACACAACATATATGTACATGCTATTTTGGTGCAACTGATGTACAAATACTGTTGTGCATTTTTTTTGTGAAGAAAATCTGTATAAAAAAACAGAAGATGGTGCAAAAATAAAGAGGCTCAGATTTGTTCTTCACAAGAGAAGGAAAACTGAAATAGAGACTTCTGAAGTGATAGGGGGGGAAACTAGCATTTTTCTCTCAGCCAGGCTCTGACACCAGAATTTAACTAGACTTGAGGGTGAGGAAAATGCAGCAATTATCCACACACTGTTAAGTAAAGCATGGGCAGGGTGCTTAGCTCGTTTTTTACAGTGTGTTTTGGTTTAAAAAACACTTTGCCTACCCTCTGTTCAATTTATTTGAGGATCAAAACCATTTATACTGTCTATACTTTGCTGTCTATATTGGGTGATCTGTAAAAATGCCACATAGTATAAAAGGTTTATTGTGTCTATATTTGGTTTTCACATGTTTCTGACAAAAGAGTAAGTAGTATTATAGAATTTGTATACCACTCATCAAAACATCGTGTCAAAACACATCCAGTCTTCTCTTTTATGACTGATAACAGGAATGTGTTACATGTGATCATGATGATTTTGTGATACCTTCTCTTTATGTATTAAATGATATTTATTTTGTTCATATCTTACTGTTGTTGTTTTTTTAAATAGTAAGATTGTTATTCCTTTTTTTGCCTTTTTAGGTTTTGAGTAGGTTGTAGATTTATTGTTTCTTTTTTCTTTTCTTTTGCCTCTTGGTGAAAATGTTCACCTTTTAATCTTGTTTGCTGCCACTATTTCATTCATCTTTGATTCCGTATTTTCTTCCTTCTAAACACACGAAGCTGCCTCATACAAGGTCAGCAGTGTCTACTTAGTCTAGCAGTGGCTCTGCAGGGTCTCAGGTTGAGGTCTTTCAGTTGACCTACTACTTGATCCTTTTACCTGGGGAGGCTGGGAACTGAACCTGGGATCTCCTGCATGGAAGCAGATGCTTTACCACTGAGCCCTGGCCTCTCCCCATATTGTCTATTTTTCTTCTGGTACTGACTGTACTTATTGTGCTAAGTGATCCCAATTCACTGCAGATCACATAATAAAAGGGAAGATACCAGAATATCACACACCTAGCCAGATTTGGCTATGAGCTAATGTCATTGAGCTTCACAAAAATAATTCAGAACAAGGGCAATGCTTCTGAACACACTAACATTTTCAGAGCAATTTCTGGAAAACTGCCAGGGAGAAGAGGAGAATGCCTTTTGATCAGGGGTCATTTAGTAGAAAAAGAGGTGTAGGGGCTCATTAGCATAACTCATTAGCATAACTTATTTGCATATGCCACACCCCCTGACATCACCAGAAGTGTGTCAGAAGGCAACACCCACCACTCAGGCTCCACTGGACTGCTTTGGATTGCTAGCTATTGGGGGGGGGACGTGCAGATCTGTCCTCGCAGAGGAGGGAGAGCTTATACCTGAATAAAACTTGGTCTTAAAGGTGCCACTGGACTGTTTTGGACCAGGGGGCGGGGGGAGCTCTGCAATTTATCTGGCTGCTTCTTGCTCTGACTGAGGGCTGCTGGGAGCAGGGGGTGGCGCTTGTTGCATGTGGCCGCCCCCTGGGCTCTTTACTGCCGGAGCTCCGCTCCTGTGCGCTCCTGCAGGAAATGACCCCTGCTTTTGATGCTATTGAAGTTTCACCTACCCCCCCACCCCCACCATCAGCAGAGAACTTTGGCTTAGTCCTACTTCCAATAAATGAATTCAGTCCTATAGCTTGCATAGAAGTGCCCCCCTTTGGCCTGAAATGGCAGCTAGTGCTTTGCAAGACATCTATGATCCACCTAATAATCTCTTAAAACAGAAAATATGGGAAAGTATGATGATAATTTATTTTTTACTCATGTTCTAGCAGTTTTTACTAGTGACCTGGCCATCACACATATACTACATTTTAAGAAGACCTTGTTGATAAAAATCAACCTAGGCCAGCAAACTGATATAAAGTCCTTTATATTGTTGATGGAACATCCTAGAAGTAAAGCAAGTATATTCTGAAAAAAGAACATTGCCAAGATATCTGCCTCCATTCCTGAGGACTGGAAGGTAGCTAATGTCACTCACATCTTTAAAAAGGAAGTAGTTCTTCACCCAAAGAGTGATTAACACATGGAAATCACTGCCACAGGAGGTGGCGGCTGCAAGCATGGACAGTTTCAAGAGGGAATTGGATAAGCATATGGAGCAGAGGTCCATCAGTGGCTATTAACCACAAGGTATAGATAGGAACTTACAGACTGGGGCAGGTGATGCACTGTATTCTTGGTGCTTGGGGGGGGGCAACAGTGGGAGGGCTTCTAGTGTCCTGGCCCCACTGCTGGACCTCCTGATGGCACCTGGTATTTTTTGCCACTGTGTGACAGAGTGTTGGACTAGATGGGCCATTGGCTTGATCCAACATTGGCTTCTCTTATGTTCTTATGATAGTACTATCAGTACACCTGAGAATAGCGTGCTGCTAACTGACACAGTGGACGATCTGCTTAATCTCCCTTAGCTAAAACACATTGTTCTGTTCAAAAACTAAAGTTCTGTGACAGGCATTAAAACCAGCCTTTCCATTATTATTTAATGAAGCCTTCTACGGAAGTACGATAGCCAACTCTATGAAAGTCTACTTGGTTGCTTGCATGACATTTCATGTTTGGCTATACATATCACTTTGAAAATTCCCTCAAGGTTTCTGCTTGATTGTGAACAAGAATGATTATTGTCAAGGCTCTTTTTGTAGAAAAAGCCCAGCAGAAACTCATTAGCATAATAGGCCACACCCAACAGCAGGAACTCATTAGCATATTGGGGCACACCCCTGACAATACAGTTCATTAGCACATTAGGCCACACCCCCATGTTACCAGAAGTGTGGTTATCCAGCCACACCCAGCTTTTGCTTGTTATTCTGTTTACCTTGTTTGTTGTCAAAACCCAGGGCTTTTTTGTAGCAGGAACTCCTTTGCATGTTAGGCCAAACACCCCTAATGTAGCCAATCCTAATGAGTTCCTGCTGTTGGTTGTGGCCTATTATGCTAATGAGTTCCTGCTGGGCGTGGCCAACTTGGGAGCCAGCCGGAACTCCGTTCCTGTGCGTTCCTGCCCTAAAACAGCCCTGATTATTGTTAAAGGCATGAAGAAGCTTTGATTTAATGGTGCAAAGGGATTAAAATGGCATGCCTTTTTTTTGAGATTACAGATGGATGCCAGTCATGTAGTACAATAATTCCGATGCAACTGTAAAAACAATTTCCTGTTGCATCGGAATTATTGTACTACATGACTGGCATCCATCTGTAATCTCACTGTACTCAATTTGGATATTATGGGGCAGAACTATAATAGGTTGCCTGAAGATGAAAGAGCTAGAATATTGGGGAATGTACCAAGATTGAAGCAGGGAGAAACTACTAGAAGTCCCATAGATTGGACTCAATTCGAGTTCTTGTGCAAAAAAGACATTTGCATGTCTTTACATGCATCTTCTCCACTGATTATTGTCATTCAGACCTCATACCGATTGGCTTACACCGCCAAAAAGGACCAGCAATGTTTTTTGGGAAAAGAGGAGTTTAAGAACAAGTGGACGACAATTCTTAATAAATGTTCATTTGATCTTATGCTATTAATCATAGATCAAGTCCCCCAAGAAGCTGAGGCAATTAAGAATTGAGGTAAAACAATAGAAGGTAGAATGCTACAGATCACATCTATAAAGGACTTGTTTGTTCTTAATTCATATGCCTTTACATGCATTCTCTCTCACCGATTATTGTCATTCAGACCTCATAAAGAGAGGCTTACACTTCCAAAAAGGACCAGCAATGTTTATGGGAAAAGAGGAGTTTGAGAACAAGTGGACGGCCATTCTTAATAAAGGTTTATTTGATCTTATGCTATTAATTATAGATCAAGCCCCACAAGAAGCTGAGGCAATTAAGAATGAAGCTAAAACAACAGAAGGTAGAACACTACAGATCACATCTATAAAGGACTGTTTATGATCCACGAAGAATTGTTTGTTCTGAATTTTTGATAACATCAGTAGAGTATGATCTTTTAGCACATGTTTTTACAGTTTCCTTTTTTTTTTTTGAGCCTCCGGAGGGGATTTTTTAATTGATTTTTTTAAACACTACAAAAAACTGCAACAGAAAATGGGGAGGAGAAAACTACATATAAGGGAGAAAGTAAAGAACCCACTACTGACTAAAAACCCAAGAGAGGAGATCCTCTAACTAGCTTTTTTTTTAGCATCCAAACTTATCATCTTTGTACATCTTTGTACTTCTTATGAACTGTGTCAATCTTTTAGAACTTTTAACCCTCCCTATTTACATTTAATTGCCCAATAACAGTGCCCCCCATCATCCCCTGGAACCAAAGTTCTCAAAGGCACAATTCAGAGTCCTTCAGCCTTTACTTCTTCTTCTGTCTTTTCCGCAGTTTGTAGAGACTTTTCGGGGCTGCTGCCCCCTGCTCAGAAAAAGAGTCCTCGCCAGATGAACCAGTTTCCAGCTCGCTGCTGGACCTGCTGTCTTCTTCTTTTTTCCTTTCCTCTGACCTTCCCAGCTGCTCCTTTAGAAATTCTTGAGCTTTAAGAACAGAGTCAATCTTAACCTTCTTCTCTTTGATCTTAAATGCTACTCCTTCTGGAAATAGCCATTTGTATCCAATTGAATTTGCTTGGAGGAAGAGCACAAGTTCTTTGTATTTCTTTCTCCGTTGTCTTACTTCAAATGGAATATCCTTTAGCGTTCTGACCACATTCTCCCCCACCTTCAGGGGTGTCACAGCCACTGCTTTCAGGATAGCATCCCTGATGTGCCTCTTCGAGAATCTTACTACAATTTCCCCAGGCAGATTATTTTTCTTTATATATCCTGAATATGACCTGTAGGCCACATCCATGTCGTTGAGTAACAATTCCGCCTTTATATCTGTTGCTGGGGTGAGTAGCTCACTCATCAGTTCTTTAAGATTCTCTCCTCTATTCTCTGGCACCCCTTGGAAGCGCAGGACCATGTTGGCCATATCCATTTGCACTTGCAGCATCTGATCTTCCAAAGATACAGTTTTCTTTTCCAATTTTTGCACTTTCTTCCTCACTTTCTGCGTTGTCTCAGCCATTTCCTTTACTTTCTCCGCATCCTGCTTCATTACTTGGATCAAGTCCGTTATTTGCATTTGTTGAGCAGTGATGCTTCTTGTTACAACTGCAAGCTGCTTTTGCTGCGCTGTTATATTCGCTGTTACCATTGACATCTGCTCTTTAAAGACATTGAGCTGTTCCAGTAGAGGGCGCATGACCTCAGCCATCGCCTTGGTCGTCTCACTGGTCGTTTCTGGTCTCAGGGACTCTGGTTTCGTTTTTAGTTTTTACAGTTTCCTGTTGCATCGGAATTATTGTACTACATGACTGGCATCCATCTGTAATCTCACTGTACTCAATTTGGATATTATGGGGCAGAACTATAATAGGTTCACTTTGCCTGAAGATGAAAGAGCTAGAATATTGGGGAATGCACCAAGATTGAAGCAGGGGGAAACTACTAGAAGTCCCATAGATTGGACTCAATTCGAGTTCTTGTGCAAAAAAGACATTTGCATGTCTTTACATGCATCTTCTCCACTGATTATTGTCATTCAGACCTCATACCGATTGGCTTACACCTCCAAAAAAAAACAACAGTGTTTTTGGGGACAGAGGAGTTTAAGAACAAGCGGACGGCAATTCTTAATAAATGTTCATTTGATCTTATGCTATTAATCATAGAGCAAGTCCCCCAAGAAGTTGAGGCAATTAAGAATTGAGCTAAAACAATAGACGGTAGAATGCTACAGATCACATCTATAAAGGACTGTTTATGATCCACGAAGAATTGTTTGTTCTTAATTTTTGATACCATCAGTAGAGTATAATCATTTAACGCATGTTTTTACAGTTTCCTGTTGCGTCGGAATTATTGTACTACATGACTGGCATCCATCTGTAATCTCACTGTACTCTATTTGGATATTATGGGGCAGAACTCTAATAGGTTTACTTTGCTTGAAGATGAAAGAGCTAGAATATTGGGGAATATACCGAGATTGAGGCAGGGAGAAACTACTCGAAATCCCACGGATTGGACTCAATTCGAGTACTTGTGCAAAAAAGACATCTGCATGTCTTTACATGCATCTTCTCCACTGATTATTGTCATTCAGAACTTATACCGATTGCCTTACACCTCCAAAAAGGGCCAGCAATGTTTATGGGAAAAGAGGAGTTTAAGGACAAGTGGATGGCCATTCTTAATAAATGTTCATTTGATCTTATGCTATTAATTATAGATCAAGCCCCCCAAGAAGCTGAGGCAATTAAGAATGAAGCTAAAACAATAGAAGTTAGAATGCTACAGATCACATCTATAAATGAGTGTTTATGATCCACAAAGAATTGTTCGTTCTGAATTTTTGATAACACCAGTAGAGTATGATCATTTAGTGCATGATTTTATAGTTTCCTGTTGCACCAGAATTATTTTAGTACATGACAGGCATCGATCTGTAATCTTACTGTACTGTATTTGGATATTATGGTGCAGAACTATAATAGGTTTACTTTGCCTGATGAAAGAGCTAGAATATTGGGGAATGTACCAAGATCAAGGCAGGGAGAAACTACCAGAAGTCCCACAGATTAGACTCAATTCGAGTACTTGTGCAAAAAAGACATTCACATGTCTTTACATGCATTCTCTCTCACTGATTATTGTCATTCAGACCTCATACCGAGAGGCTTACGCCTTTAAAAAGGACCAGCAATGTTTATGGAAAAAGAGGAGTTTAAGAAGAACTGCACGGCTATTCTTTTTTTTTATAAAGATTTTATTAGCTCCCCTAAAAAGGGGAGGTATTTCGCTTAAAAGAAAAAATGGGAAGGGTAGACAGCGGGAGAAAGAGAAAGCTGAGTGATATATAAACTGGTAAATTAAACTGTTAGTAATGTCCAATTAATCTTCTTGGGCTTCTTCTGTGTGTTGTCAAACTTCTTTTCTTAGTCCAGTCACATATAATTCTCTGTTAGTATATTAGTAATGTTCCCTTGAATTTCTGTTAATGTTCCCTTGAGTTCCCTTGAGTTTCTGTTAATAAAAAAA
>NW_015168659.1:475476-492967 GCF_001447785.1 Gekko japonicus | reverse complement strand
CCTCTCGGCTGAGAGCGAGACTCCCCCCTCAAGCGCCCTAAAGCGCCCCGGATCCGAGCTCCTCACATCCTGAGGGGCTCGTTCGGGTCTCCGCTCGTGCGGATTCCCTCCTCCACCGCGGGCGGGCGAGACGCCCCTCGGGAGCGACCCAAGGATGCGTCCGCCATTCGCGGGAGCCAGACCGGAAGCCAACTGCACGGCTATTCTTAATAAATTTTCATTTGATTTAATGCTATTAATTATAGATCAAGCCTCCCAATAAACTGAGGCAATTCAGAGTGAAGCTAAAACAATAGAAAGTAGAACACTACAGATCACATCTATAAAGGAGTGTTTATAATCTACGAAGATTTGTTTATTCTGAATTTTTGATAACATCAGTAGAGTATGATCATTTAGCGCATGTTTTTACAGTTTTCTTTTGCGTCGGAATTACTGTACTACATGACTGGCATCCATCTGTAATCTCAAAAAAATAGGCATGCCATTTTCATCCCTTTGTACTGTTAAGTCAAAGCTTCTTCATGCTTTTAACAATAATCATTCTTGTTCACAATCAAGCAGAAACCTTGAGGGAATTTTCAAAGTGAATGGTATAGCCAAACATGAAATGTCATGCAAGCAACCAAGTAGACTTTCATAGAGTTGGCTATCGTACTTCCGTAGAAGGCTTCATTAAATAATAATGGAAAGGCTGGTTTTAATGCCTGTCACAGAACTTTAGTTTTTGAACAGAACAATGTGTTTTAGCCAAGGGAGATTAAGCAGATCGTCCACTGTGTCAGTTAGCAGCACGCTATTCTCAGGTGTATTGATAGTACTATCATAAGAACATAAGAGAAGCCAATGTTGGATCAAGCCAATGGCCCATCTAGTCCAACACTCTGTCACACAGTGGCAAAAAATACCAGGTGCCATCAGGAGGTCCAGCAGTGGGGCCAGGACACTAGAAGCCCTCCCACTGTTGCCCCCCCCCAAGCACCAAGAATACAGTGCATCACCTGCCCCAGTCTGTAAGTTCCTATTTATACTTTGTGGTTAATAGCCACTGATGGACCTCTGCTCCATATGCATATCTAATTCCCTCTTGAAGCTGTCCATGCTTGTAGCCGCCGCCACTTCCTGTGGCAGTGATTTCCATGTGTTAATCACTCTTTGGGTGAAGAACTACTTCCTTTTTAAAGATGTGAGTGACATTAGCTACCTTCCAGTCCTCAGGAATGGAGGCAGATATCTTGGCAATGTTCTTTTTTCAGAATATACTTGCTTTACTTCTAGGATGTTCCATCAACAATATAAAGGACTTTATATCAGTTTGCTGGCCTAGGTTGATTTTTATCAACAAGGTCTTCTTAAAATGTAGTATATGTGTGATGGCCAGGTCACTAGTAAAAACTGCTAGAACATGAGTAAAAAATAAATTATCATCATACTTTCCCATATTTTCTGTTTTAAGAGATTATTAGGTGGATCATAGATGTCTTGCAAAGCACTAGCTGCCATTTCAGGCCAAAGGGGGGCACTTCTATGCAAGCTATAGGACTGAATTCATTTATTGGAAGTAGGACTAAGCCAAAGTTCTCTGCTGATGGTGGGGGTGGGGGGGTAGGTGAAACTTCAATAGCATCAAAAGCAGGGGTCATTTCCTGCCAGAGTGCACAGGAGCGGAGCTCCAGCAGTAAAGAGCCCAGGAGGCTCCGCCTCTCTGCCTGGCTCCTTATCAGCTCCTGACAGAACAGCACAACAAATGCAGGTTTTTAAAAGGATACTTTTTCCCTTTCCCGCAAACCAACTGCTTTTTGCTCTGTGGGGCTTGCAGAGGTGTGGGGTGGTGGCCCCCTGGCTCTGTCTGGAGGGGAGTCTGCACTAAAACTGCACTAATGCTTGGCTCTGGGGCAAGGCTGTAAAGAGTAGAACTTTTTACCTTTCACTCTCTGTGAGGAGGGGGACATCTCTCGGGGGTGGGGGCTCCCTGAAGCCGGCCAAAAGACCCCGGAGGGGCAGTCTGCACTAAGCAGGGGCACAAATCTAAGACAATGGCCTCATACAATGTTAGCACAAGCATTGTACAGGCTTCACACATTCACAGCAAAAAGCCCGCCCGTTCAAATCATTCCCCAGCCACAAACACAATCACAAAAGCCCTCTTTACACCAAAAAAGCTTCAAAACAACCAGGGACCCCATTTTCCCAGGCCCCAACCCACAGCCATGCGCTACACCCTCGGGGGAAAGCCGACACATGGCCGCCACGTCCCCAGGGGGGCTGCCAGCCGCCGCCCTCTCCCTCCCCTTTGAGCAGGCCCCTCTGGCAGGTGGGACTTCCAGTGGAGGGGGGGAGCACTCATCAAAGTTTGATTTTGTGCCCTCTGTGAGAGGGCACATATGGATGTTAAACAACATAGGAGAGAGGACTACTCCTTGGGGCACCCTGAACACCAAAGGGTGGTGGGGCAACATCCTCTCTCCTAGACCCACCCTCTGTCTCTGACCCTGGTGGAATGAAGTAAGACACTTCAAGGCTACTCCATGGGCTCCTATGTCAGCAAGGTGATGGGCCAACAAGTCATAGTCAACTGTGTCAAATGCTGCCATCAGGTCCAGCAACAACAGCTCCAATCCGCTTTGGTCCAGCTGTCTGCGGAGATAGTCTATGAGGGCAAGCAGCACTGTCTCCATCCCATGGCCAAGGCAGACTGGAATGGTTCTAGGGCTGACGTGTCCTCCAGGAAACCCTGGAGCTGCTCAGCCACTGCTCTCTCAATTACCTTGCCCAGAAATGATAGATTTGAAACCAGGGGGTAATTGGCCGGATCCAAAGATAGCTTCTTCAACAGCAGTGTTACCATAAATAGGTATATTTTTATTATCATGACTGCTCCGAAAATAATAAAATTTTTGAGTATTTCACCTTTGGACTAAAATTGTTCTAAAATCCAGTTCCTGAAACAGAAAGAGCAGTATTGCAGTATACAAGTCAGTACAGTTGGTGTCATGCTGTGACCACAAATACAAGTTCAGTTATATATACATCTGGTAAAAACATAGGTACTGTACTCACTGAACATTAGTAAAATTGGTAGGGAACATTTAATTCATATTTTACTTCTATGTTGCAACTGGAGAGAATAGTAATAGCGCCTCATGAGTCTGTTAGTTAACCATCTACTTTGAATAGTCAGGTTAGAGCACTCACTAACCCACAATACAGAGATGTCTGCTGTAACTCAGGCTAGCAGGGGTTATTTTTCCCTTCCCAATTATATCTATGTATTAAATCCTTCGAATCCTCAGGAAGTCTGGCATTTCATTGGTCCAGGCTAATTAACAGAATTTGCTAATTCCTTTGCCATAATCCTCTTACCTGTCCAGAGCTATTTCTGCTAGGGTCATTGGATCCTGAGGTCTAAATCTCCAACCGGATCTTCCTAGTTCCATGCACAAGGCAGCTAGGGACTCACATTTGCCTCAGCTTCAGTTAAGGACACTGGTGGTTACGCTGGGAAAAGTGGACACAGCACCTGAGAGTACCAGGTAGATTTATTCATGTTATATTTGCTTTTATTTATTTGAATCATACAATTTATGAGCATTACATTTTTACTAGAAACTGCCCTAAAGCAGCTTATTAATCTTTGGGTTGATGGTCCTTTTAATAACTTGGAACAAGCTATGATTTTCATATTCTTGTTGATGTTTGTGTTTGCATTGTCTAAAATATTCAAGGCATAACTTTAAAAAATTCTGCCTATACACACATACACCAATTAATATTCCCATTAATGGACACATGTACTTGAAGGGGAAATCCCATTCATTTCAATGAAAGTAACTTCTATTTAATTGTGTTTAGGACTTGGGTATTAACAATAAAATACTATGCTGAATTAGACCCTTGTAACTCTGCACATGATTGCACTGTTTACTAAAATAGTAGAAAAAATAAAGATGCCTGTTTTTTAGGAAGGCTTGTTAGTGTTATAATACGGATCTACCAAGCCCTTCCTATTGTGGACCAGAGTATTGGGGCGATTTCTCACTAGAGTTGCCTCGCAGCACAGCCGCCGTTTGCCCTGACACAAACATGTCAATTTCACACCCGAAGCTCCGGTGCTGCATTTTGACTCAGGGCTTCGCCCAATTTCCTCCGCAGTTTCGTGATCCTGGTTTTTGAGGATCATGAAACTGCGGAGGAAATCGGGCGAAGCAGCCTCGGGTGTGAAATTGACATGTTTGTGTTGGGGCCAACGGCGCTGTGCTGCGAGGCAGCTCTAGTGAGAAATCGCCCTTGGTTAGCACGGTTATGATGACAGGAAGCCACCCTGAGCCTGCTTCAGTGGGGAGGGCGGGGTAAAAGTTGAAACAATAAATAAATGGGGAAAAAATAAAACTTCTTTATAGGGCAAATTGACCTTGATGAAGGAGTTACGGGCATGTGGAAGCAGCTACCAGAAGGATATGTGTTTCACCAGCACTTACATATACAGTTACAAAGAGAGTTAGAATAAGTGTTTGGCTATAAACCTGCTTGCATAAATGGAATCCCTTCTGCTCATCCTTCCCTGCTGCTCATGCCCTCAAGAAACAGGGTTACCAACCTCCAGGTGATCTCCCGGAATTACAGCTGATCCCCAGACTACAGAGATCAGATCCCCCGGAGGAAATGGCAGCTTCAGAGGATGAACTCTAGGGCATTTCAGCTCTACTGAGGTCCCTCCCCTCCCCAAACCTCATCCTCCTGAGGCTCCACCCCAAATCTCCAGGAATCACCCAACCTGGATTTGGCAGCCCTACCACGAAACCACCCTTGAGGGAGAGAGAGACTCCCCAGAGGAACACGTAATGAGGCACAGGAGACTATAGCTTGGCTGCATGCAAAAGTGGCACTTCCCTTTGGCTGGATCAAACCCATTTTGTTTGAAAAAGTGTGAGAGAGGGGTGGGTACAGTTGCCACCCTCCAAGTGGGACCTGGAGGTCTCCCAGAATTACAGTTCATCTCCAGATGACAGAAATGATTTCCTCTGGAGAAAATGGTTGCTTTGGGAGTCGGTGGCATTATACCCCACTGAAGTCCCTCCCCAGACTCCACCCTCAAACCTCCAGGAATTCCCCAGCGTAGAGATGGCAACCTGCGGGGTGGGTAAATCTGTACTGTTCATGTACTTAACAAATATTTGCTGAGCAGAAAAGGGTACTGATCTTAAGTGAGAAAAGGCTTGCCAAACAATTAGCATTTTACTAGCCTGACCTGCAAAGCCATGTTCTGTTATCAGTACTGCAGTTCAAAAAAAAGTACATAAACTTCAGATCCTCCCTTGGCTCCACCTTAATTTCACTCCTGGCCTGCCAAATTCTTCTTCACCTCCACCCCATCTTGCCAGATTCCATCCTGGGTCCATCCTGTCCTAGCAGGTTCTGCACTGGCTCCAGGCTGCGGTCCTACCCAGGAGTATTTTTAAATCAAAAAATAAGCAAACCTAATTGTCAAGGTTACATGGATTATTAAACATGCTGCACTCTTTGGAAGCTCATCACATTTTCTTAAAACCACTGGGTTGGATCCTGCAGATCCATTCAACTAGCTTGAGACGCTTTCCTTTAGCACAAGGAGCCTTTCTCTGACACAAGGCTATGTTAGGAGGAGGTTTCTTGTGCCAGAGAACAGTGCCACCCTAACAGAAGAGATCCCTGGAATTCAACTAATCCTTTTTTTCAAAGGCTGTCCATATTTTGTTTGTAAAAGAGTGATTAATGTTTGATCTTGAAAGCCACCTGCTGTAAAAGAATAAATAAATCAAAGGGTTAATATGTTTCTAGATTTTTGTGTCTATAAATCTGAATTGTTGCAGCCAGGTTTACATTGTTATGGCTAAACAACAGTCATCTGTTCATTTTTTTTAACACACAGTTAACAGACGGCCTTTGTAGAATTCTTGCTATTGTTCCCACTATATTTTTAAGTAAACGTTACGGCAGGGACAGGAAGTCAGGGATTGGATCCAACCAGCTTTTCTACTAGTGAAAAAAGGAGGAGGGGGTCCCTTCAGACCACTTTGAAATGTTATGCTGGAGATCATGGGAACTGCATGGAAAAAAGCCATATGGAACAGGGGTATAGATAGTAAGGAGAAGAATTGGGTAAGACTGAGCAAAAAACCAGGCTGGCTCCAACCAATTTCCTAGATCTCTTTCAGAATACTCTTGAAGTCAGTGGCTACACAACAGCCATTTTTAATTAAGCAGCCTTTGTACTAATCTCGGGCACTAGCATCCCAAAGCTTTTATTTTATTCAGTAAACTGCATCCTGGCCAACTACATGGTTCTTCTTCCTGTGTTTTATCCAGAAAACAAACCTATGAGGTAGGTTAGGCTGAGAGAATAACTTGTCCTAGGTTACCCAGCCAGCAAGTTTCAAGCCAAGCAGTGTTTTGAACCTGGGTCTCTTCACGACTAGCCTAAGCAGTATACCACATTAGGTAGGTAGATTTGTTGCTGTATGTAAATAATATCGTTCTTAATTCAGTTTGCTGTAAATTGGCCATAAAGTGCCTGATTACGTTTTGCTTCCTAATCTATCCAGTGCTACTTCATTACTGTGAGTGCTACAAAACCGTAAGCAGCAGTTTCTAAAGACAGCAGATGGTCAATCGCTGTGTGTGGTAATTAAGAATTTATCTCAGAGGAAGCACCTGATCCTGCTCCAGCTAAGTCAACCAGAGATTAACCTAGACTAAGTACATCAGGTTCAGATCTTTGCTTCTCTCTAATTATAAGGCCTTCAAATTTCAATTCTGGAGTTTCCTGATTTGCATGCATATGTAAGTTTCAGTGAAGGTATGGAATTTGTTGCATCCTTGCCTGAATGTAAGTGTTCCCAGACAGAACTAGTAAAAGTGAGAAAGTTCAAAGATGCTCCATGCCGACAGTCACCTTCATGTGAATGTCATCATTCTTTGGTGTATGATTGAACTTACATACATGCAAGTTCACATTCAAGAGTTGTCAGACATGTCAACGTTAACATTTACTCAGTTTTGTACATTAACTGTATTTCAGTGGTAATTTTCTGTTATGTGCACATTCATATCACGTTCACTCTTACAACATGTTTTGTAGATTTTTGAACTAGAATAAAAATCTGTAAAACCTATGAGCAGTTATGATAATGGGTGGATATATATACATGGCCAGTGATTCCCTCCTAGTCAGTGGTAGTCCCAGCAATTATGGGGTCCTGGGCAAAAGTCTAGGACGGGGTCCCAGAATCACTCCTGCCCCCATCCTCCCCCACCAAGCAGATGTTCTACCGAGCCACAGTGCCTTCTCAGATAGATTTGTACTGCAAATTCATACCATACTAAAACAACACTGTGATTCACACAGTCTAGTCACCTACCTTTTTATGGTATTTATTGTTTTTATTGTATTAATGGGTTTTAATTTTTGTAATACACCCTGAACCATTGTGATAAAGGCAGACTATAAATCAAAGAAGTATATCTGACTGCCAATATTTAGTATGGCTGTCATTACCCACCTTGTACCAACAGATACTTTTTCCAGCTATTTTTTGTGAAAGAATTCTGTTAATTGGTTTGAAACGCAATATTGGAATATTAACATACCTCTTTACTTCCCCCACAACATTTCCAAAGTCGCCATTGCTAAACCAAGTAAGACCAATTTAACTAATCACTCTGGGACTAAATATAGAAAAGATGGTTATTTTTAAAAAGGGGAAAATAACACCCTTCAGCTACAGACCTATGGTTTTCCATTTGATGGAAGCCAAATAACAGTTTTTAAATAATTCCTGACTGGTTTTAATCTTTAACCTCCATAGCCCTGGGCTCAGGGTGGGTTTACAATCTGAAAATAAACACATGCATACACTTTGACTTAAAATATATCAAAGGACAACAAGATTTTAAAGTATTATGCTTAAGGGCACAATCTTTCCCTCCCTGCATGCAGAACACATGCCGAGGAAGGAAGAAGAGGCAGGAAGGAGGGTGTAGACTCAGCTTTCTTTCCAACTTTCCCCCTGGCCTTCCCTGACTTGTTTCTTAGCAAAGGCTACACAACTGAGCATGAGGAAGCAGTCAGAGACGACGGAACAGCACGGTGGTACAAATAGGGTTGGTGTCAGCATACCCTGAGGTGGGGCAGATGCCAGGGCCCCCTAGGGTAACCAGGTCCCCCCCCCCCCGGCCACTGGCAGGGGATGGGGGAATAGGTTGGGAAACTCCTGGAGATTTGGGGGTGGAGCCTGGGTAGGACAGGGACATCAGTGGCATACAATGCCATAGAGTCCACCCTCGAAAGTATCCATTTTCTTCAGGTGAACTGATCTCTGTAGCCTGGAGATGAGGTGTAATTCCGGGGGATTTGTAGTTCCCGCCTGGAGGCTGGTATCCCTAGGGCCCACTGCTGCAGCCCCCCCCCCCACACACACACTTATTTGCTAGTGTTCTGTCATACTCCCAGCTACACTCACTGCCCAGTGCCACTGGGGAAAAGGGCCGCAGGCAGTGGTGAGCATGAACAGTGGGAGATCTGACATGTGGGCAGGGTAAGGACACAAAGGCATTTGGAAGGCATGTGGGGGGAAGGGAAGGAAGGCATGTATGGAGGGTTGGTGGTGGGTAGAAGAAGGGAAGGGACCATGGAAATTCTCTTCCCAGAGCCTCTCAAGACCTGGAACTGGCTCTAGGTACAAGCAATGTCATCCTCCCACCCCTAGCAACGCTTACCAGATGCATGCCCTTGAATATTTCACAAATGAAAACTAGGACATGGCTGCGACACCTACATTTTCATACCAAGGATAAGTGCTTAGTTCTCGCCCATCTTCATCTTATCTTGCTGAAGACTCCATTTCGTCTCTTGTATGCCTTTATTCTAGGACAGCTAGTCCTCCAGTAATTTCTTCTAAATATAGATATGTTCTTTGAGTTAAAGGTATATTACAGAAATGCAGTATACTATTGCAAGTCAAAATATACCTCAGAGTTTGTTTTTGGCTATCAAATCACAGCTGACTTATGGTGACCCCATAGAGTTTTCAAGGCAAGAGATGTTCAGAGGCTGTTTGCCATTGCCTGCCTCTGTGTTGCAACCCTGGTATTCCTTGGTGGTCTCCCATCCAAATACTAACCAGGGATGACCCTGCTCAGCTCCTGAGATCTGACAAGATCAGGCCACCTCAGCTACCATATGTAAAATGGCCATCTGTGAACTTCATAGTGCTTTAAGATTAATGTGTATGCATTCATTTGTTGTTCAGTCGCACAGTCGAGTCCGACTCTTCGCGACCCCATGGACCAGATCACGCCAGGCCCTCCTGTCTTCCGCTGTCCTCTGAAGCTTGCTCAATTTCATGTTCGTTGCATCTGTGACACTATCTAACCATCTCATCCTTTGCTGTCCCCTTCTTCTTTGACCTTCAATCTTTCCCAGCATCAGGGTCTTCTCCAGTGAGTGCTCCCTTCTCATTTGGTGGCCAAAGTCTTTGAGCTTCAGTTTCATTATCTGGCCTTCCAGGGAACAGTCAGGGTTGATTTCTTTTAGGATGGACTGATTTGATCTCCTTGCATTCATACCCACATGTATTTGAGCCAAGATATATAAAACCTCCTCCCATCCCAGTCTCAAAGAATTAACTTTTAGAGTTAGGGACCTTAAAGAATGACATCTCATGATAACATTTTAACAAAGCTGTGGCCCTAGTCTTTGGTGCATGTCAAGCATCAACACCCTGCCTCTATACAGTAAATGCAAAATGACATCCAAGATAACTATCAAAATACAATGGTTTGACTGGGCAAATGAGCCGGTATAAAGAACCAGAAACTATTCATTACAGAGTACCATGTAATTCTGTGGGAGTACATCAGTCCCTGACAAGTATATTTTTGTATATCTGATATCTTAAAGATTCAAACACAATTAGCACGGTATGAGACAAGAGGACAGTAATTTGCTTTGAAAATGAGTTCTACATGTTATGTTCTAGATTGTGTTAGACGCACCAGCCAACTTTTTAACTTGCAACACATTGCCTTCTGCCAACATAAACCCAAATCAGATGCCACATGTTAGTGTTGTCAAATCTTCTGATGTTCAGAACCTGACTACAGAAAGAGTGGTAAAATTTATCTCACAGGCACTCAAACACAGTGACCAAGTCCTGAAACTGGAAGTCATGGTGACCTCTGTTGATTGACTTGACTGTATATGCAATGGGAACTCATGGCAAGCTTTCTGGTGACTGACCCCTACTAGGGGCCTGGGGGATATTCAGAGAGGTGGCTGAATAAAGCCTGCCCCCACCTCCCGCCTCTGGTATTTCAAGGAGGTCTCCCATCCAAGTACTTGCTAGAGTCGACCCTGCTTAGCTTCCAAGAGCCGATGAGATCAAGCTTGCCCGGGCTATCCAGGTCAGGGTGTCCTGAAACTATTTTGACCGATTGGGTTCTGAGGACTTTGATATAATTCTTATAGTAGGCATATTGATATTCTAGTCAACTTTCAAAACTTACTAATTTCATCCTTTTATTATGTGAACCTCGTGATTCTGAAATGTGTTCATATGCATATTGTAGGTTACTGAGTGTTCGTATTGGCCCTGTCCAATACAGGCCATTGTGTTTTATGGAGTATATTTGAGAATAAACGTGAATCTTGAGAACCTGACATAGGAGCAGATAGTGCTAAAAATGGTCCATAGAATCGGCACAGGGAAGTACCTAGCCGGTAGGGGACAGAGCCTAGCAGTGGCTGATGGGTTAAAGGTGGAACGTAATAGAGAAGAAAGGAAGCAGAGTCAACAACAAAAACCCTTAAGCCAACCAGACGTCATAGTCCTTTCACAGCATGTGTGTAACATAACCATCACGTCATTCTTAATAATGGAGTGAGAAAGAACTAGCAAAGCCTATGAAATTCAACAGCACATCTAACTGTACATTTGTGGGTTCTATGTGTATATTACAATGATTGTGTATAGGCTGAGGACACAGCCCGCCACCACAATCCCACTCTATGTCCCCCATGCAAACACATTCATTGTACATGCTTGGAATGTATGAAAGGTGATTATGATAAAGTGGCTAAAACCCTGAAACTCAAGTATGGCAACATTACTACAAACCATTCAGCAGTGACATTTCAAGAATTAAAAATAAGCTTCCCCCCCCAAAAAAAAAATACATATGAAAATCAAATATACAAGTCCTTTCAGTCATAGTGGCCCCACTGGTGAACCTCCTGATGGCACTGGTATTTCTGGCCACTGTGAGACACAGAGTGTTGGACTGGATGGGCCTTTGGCCTGATCCAACATTGGCGTCTCTTATGTTCTTATGTTCTTATAGTGATAATGAAATGAAATGAAATAATGAAATGAAATTCAATAATTGAGTATGATTATGTACCTTTGTTGCATTCTTATAACAAAGACAATTACCTCACAAAGTGATAGTATTAGGTACAACTCTAATCATTGCATTCTTCAGTTCCTATCCTGTCAATGAAAGATTAATGCCAGTCATCAAATGTACTGTCCTGTGCAACCTCATCTTCGCCACTGTTTAACTCCTTTCCAAGATATGTGTACTGGAAACTGAATACCAGTTCTGTAATATACTTTTATCTGAAACTACACAGAACCTCTCTACTGCAAATACATAATTTCAGAGTCTAACTGTATTAACTGCATGATTGCATGATTAAGAAAAATTAATGGGGACATGAGTAAAAAATTAAATAATCAGCATGTTTGGATTTAGTATGGGTGCTCTTTTGAAAGTCTACTAATGGATTTACCAGGCAACCCTATGCAGTGTTTTGCCCCAAAACAAAAGTGTCACTGTGCAATGTCCCCAACGCGATGACATCACTTCTGGCCAGCGGCGGGCAGAAGCCCCCCCAAACAGGGGATACTCCCCAATGGGAACCTTAATTCTAACCACTGTACCACACTGGCACTTTGCATTATGCTAGAGGAGAAATCCTTTGTCATTCTTTCTTTTGAATGCCTCCACTGATGCTGCTGAAACCCCTAGTCATACCAATGTGAATGTCACCATGGCTCAAGAGCTACAAGATTCTTGATTTGGAAAGAGATAGAAAGTAAGAAAAGAGCTCTTCTAACTCTTCTTCCTGCCGCCCATAAAGAAGTTAATGGAGTAATTGTTTTCATCTTGTTCCACTGCAATGGTGGACCACACAGCAGGGGGAAGAGAAAAGTGCAAGTCTATTATATTGTGAAGCTTATCTCTGCTTTGGAGAGCAGAGGAGTGGCTGCTACCATACACGCACCTCAGAGAGTACAGTCACAGTCTGAGCCAAAAGCTCCTGTGTGCCCAAGGCACTTACTTTAGGGCACCCAAAATGGGCACCCTCCATTTTGCACTAAATCTTAACTCAATAGCAGTCACCTCTAATGAATGAGACTGAAGACTTCCCCGTAAATGTCACAATAAGGAGGAAGCTTTCTCAGAATAGGAACTTAGGGTTGCCAGCTCCATCTTTCCCCAGCCCTTCCAGGTGTCTTCTCTTCTCCTTTGCGTCCTTCTTTCTGTGCTCAGAGGCCTGATCTACACATGCAAGAATCTGAGGTGGGAGAACTCACTACATGTCTTTTGATTACAGGTAGAGGAACACAGGGGTGGTTTTAGCCAGTGTGTAACAGGGGCAGCTGCCCTGGGCCCTATGTGGTGGTGGTGGGGTTTGCCCAACCGCCTCACAGTTATGGAGCACATGCACTTTGCATAGCCCTCAAGTAAAACACACAAGAGAAATGGAGTATTAAAAAAGTGGAATATCTCTATTTCTTAACAGTTGAAACAGTTCCTCAGGAGTGAAACTGTGAACAGGAAGCTACCACTGGGTTTAAGATCTACCTATCTTTGTTTAAATTTGTATTGTAAATTTGTTATTGGATTTTATTGTTTTATACTGTGCCCTTGTCAGCCACCCTGAGCCTTCGGGGTAGGGCGGGATATAAATCCATGGATGGATAGATAGATGATGATAGAAGATGATAGATGATGATAGATGATAGATGGATAGATAAACATACTTCTCAGTGAACCTTGATGGCAACTGAATAGGGGCTTGGGCAGTGAGCTCAGCAGTGGATGCTTGTACCTGCTCCATCTGAGGCTACCAGCTTCCAGCAACCATTCCTACCCACCTCACACAAAGTGAGGGCTGCTCCTTGCTTGGCTCTTGGAAGGGGAGGGGAGGTGGCAGTGATTCTGGGGGCCCATGCTGAACTTTGGCCCAGGGCCCCAGAATCACTAAGGTTGCCCTCGGAGGTACTCTTCTTGCAATGCTCCCTTGTTTGTATCTTGTATGCAGTATATGTTAGCATGCTATGCGCTAGATCAGAGCTCCCCAGCATCTTTGAGCCTGTGTACACCATTTAAATTCTAAAACAGGGTGGTGGGCACAACCACAAAATGGCTACTAAAGGAAATGGACGAAACCACAAAGTGTCAGGGAGTGAGGTGATGCATAACTCGAACAGCACGCAGAAACTTTCCTTAACAGGATGACTTTTACAAGGAACATATTGTTTAAAAATATTTTATTGCTTACACATAGCTTACCGTTAGTCGCACAGTGAAGATCCTTTTGCTGTGGTAGCAGCTGCTGTCAAAAGCAAAAAAAAATTGGGGGGGGGGGGGGAATCTGCACAGCCAATTAGACCTCCAGTGGCTAGTCAGAAGCCCAGCTGGACAAAGTTCCACCAGGCCCCACCCACTTTGTAGAAAGCTTTGGACACCAGGAAAAGCACTGTGGTGCCTGCAGGAGCCACTTTGAGAACCCCTGTGTCAGATGATCCACAGGTGTGCAGTACCTTACAACCAATCAGATCTTTAGTGGGCCTTGGATGCAGGGACAGCTGCATCAGTTGCAGGACAGAATCAACAGTGACAGAACAAAGATTGGGGAGGCAGTTGCTGCGGAGGTACAGTTTGTACTTTTAGATGACTGATGGGAAATTGCAGAATGTGGAAGAGCTTCATGCATATAACTGATTGCACAGATCACTTCAGCACATTTAATATGCTGAAGTCAACTTATGAATGAGAAAATAATGTAAATGATCAGTTCCATAAAGGAACAAGCAGAAGACCCGCAAGAACTTGCAGGGGTCATCTCATTCCCCCCCCACACACACTATTTTTTCCCTTCCCCTTTTTCTGCTTCCTTCTCTCTTTCCCACCCACCAGCCAGCCTACCTTTATCTGCCCATTTTCAACTTACCCTCCTTCCCCTTCCCTTGCAGACTCTGCCTGGGGAAACAATTGTGCAGTGCTAGCCACTGGGTTGGGCCCAGTTGTGTGGTGCAGAGCCCATAATGATTTGCAGGGGGCACTTCTCTTTGCTCTGTATCCACACTACTTCTTGTTTCCCTCCTCCTGTGAGTCCTCATATCCTCTCCTTTCCCTGCTTCCTGCTCTCTTTCCCACCCACAAACCAACCTACCTTTTATCTGCGTCTGATCATCAGCTATATTATTTACTGATTTCATTTATACCCTCACCTTTCTCCACAATGGGAACCCAAAGCAGCATACACCAATCCCCTCACCTCCATTTTATCCTCACAACAACACTGTGTGATAGGTCCAGCTGATAATGCGTAACTGGCCCAAAGTTACCAGTGAGATTCCATAGCCAAGTGGTGATTCAAACCTGGGTCTCACAGAGCCTAGTATGAAACTCAAACCACTACACCATGCTGGTTTTCATGAGGTGACCACTACTGAACAGTAGGAAACAGCCAGGCCTGGGTGAGTCTTGCAAGTCACATGGTACGAAGTTGCCTGGTGACTGCTGCAAGGCCTGAGTCCTTCCTCAAAGTCCAAAACAACCCTGGAAAGGGCCCTGTCACCTACCCCTGCTTTTTACTGAAAGAAACCAAAGCCTGAAGGCTAGCAATACTGTTGTGGTTACCTAGCAACCCCCACAATAGCCACTGCAGAGGGCATTGATTTCTTAAAGCTACAGGTGCTTTTTCTATTGTTTTTTAAATCCCCCTTGAGTGTGTTTTTAATTAAGATTTCAATATTTTCTGCAAACCTGGGGCTTTTAGGAACTGTACTGTCATGGCTATAGTCTCTGGATTTAATTATCCACAGATCTGGCCACCATGAAAATTCGATTTGTTGATAAATGTGCAGCAATTACTCGTATTTTGTAAAAGACCCAAGCATTCCACCCCAAAACAGGACTTTTTCTTCTTAAATTAGGTTGTAATGTATACCCATCGGACAGAGCCCATCTTTTTATGTAATTTGTGCACTAATAATATTATTCATATTATTTTCTCAACCTCTTCTTTGGCTGTCAGAGTACCCACTCTATTGTCATAGCACTGTAATGCTCATCCAACACATTTTCCTACCATTTCAAGAATTTCACTGGAATGTTTTGTTTTCATTTCCTGGCTGGTCATATTCTCTTCCCATTACAATTACCTAAACCTCATGATGCTTTATCAAAACAGATCTCCAAATTTCAACCCTCAGTTTATGGAAAGTTGGTGTCCACATGTTGACTAGTCCATGACTGTACTTGCCATCCATACACAGAGCAGGCAGTAGCTGACCCAAGGATGCAACTAGATTTTCTCCTGCAAGCAACCATACTTCTCCTTTTTCTGGGAACAGCTCCTGTGTCAGGGCCCCAGGAAATAATAAATTGCTGAATGCTCTTAGGAAGACATGGGAGGACCTTGCTTTGGAATAACCACCTGGCCACAGTGCTACATCCCTGGCAGAGTATCAGCCTGCTGCAAACTTTACCTAGCAAAAGAGGGAATGGCTGTAACAAGCTCAATGTTTTGATCATGTCTTCCTCTATATCAGTGGTTCTGTAGCAACCTCAGGGCCCCTATTTTGATTAAAAATTTTGTATGGACCCAAAAGAACTCCCATCCTCCCTCACAAACACAACCCCCATGCCAGACAGTCATTCACATATTGTGTACAACAATCCATGTATGCCTCATGTAAGAGTAAATTCTCTCTCCTTATCCACTGAGAACAAGTTTAAGAAAAAATGGTTATATTGCCTGTACATGGCCTACAAGTTCAGGTGTCAGAGGACAGCTAATTCTATAGGGCCAGAAGGCCCAAGGCCAAGTTCTAATCAATCTTACCCCTTGATTGGATGGGTCTTTGCATCACGGATAGCAATAAACTTTCTTATTTGTTAATAACTAAATAGAGGCCAGCTGAACAGTGAAGGAAAGAGACTTGGAAAAGCTACTTGCAGAACTAGGACAAGACAAATGTCACACAAAACATAAAGCTCCAGTATTCAACTGAAAATCACCATTAGCTATTAATTGTCCATGGATGTAGACTGATGTTTTTCGCTCTCTTTGCACTGGAAAACAGAGGGAAAAGCAGCCCAATTTGGAAAGCACTGGAAAACAGAGGGAAAAGCAGCCCAATTTGGAAAGAACAGTGATAACTGTATTAGGACTGTACCTCCTTGGTGCCACTAAACCAGTCAGAGATCTTAGAGCTGATTGGTTCCCAGCAACAAATTAGCAGATTTTCTGGCTTGTACTCTGACATGATCCCAAAGTAGAGCTGGCTGGTTCCCACCACTGTTCCAAAAGCTGATGGGAGAAAAAGAAGTTTAAGAAAATCAACAGTATTACATCACTTCTTGGGATAAACTGAAAGTGACATCAGTCCACTCTAGGAACCACCAAACCTGACCATTGGATATTTACCATGAAGGGTCCTTCTCCTCTGAGGAAGGGAGGGCATCTTAGCGGGTGATTCCCACCATCCATCTCTCCTTATATATAATTGAATAGTGGGTGCCAAAGTTCTAATTCTAAAATGCACTCCTTTAGTGTATGGCTGATGGCACTGCTCCTCAGCATATATCGCCACCAATCAGAAGGCAAAGCCCGGGTCCCGCCCACACCACAACTGCTGCGACAACCTGGTATTTTTGCATACGGAAGCTGATTGGACTTCACTCCATTCCACACCTCAAACTCCCCCCCCCCCGCAAGGCAGTTGGAATGTCAGTTACATATGGAACCTGCTGTATTCTGGTGGTGTGCAGGTCCCAGGTTCATGATCTAAAAGCTGACTGACACTGTTTGCCCAAAGCCAGAGCACTCTCCCAGAGCCTCTTTCTAGATCCCGTTGTATTTATTTCCACAACGGGCCTTATTTCTAGTTCAGAGATAAAGCACAATGGAATATAGAAGAGACCCTGAATGACATGGGTCTTAATCTCCAGTTTGCGGGACCACATACACTTTTAGGCAGAGGCTCATGGGAGGGATACCTAAAGTGCAAAGCACTAGAGCTGTTCTGGTTCCCTTACACTGGCCAAACAAATGTAGTTATCAATACTGTGATGCCGAGAGATGTCTGTATAACTTCTTAACTATCAAGCCAAAGCCACCACAGTAAACCTGTTTTTACTGCCTCAGTGGGACCAC
>NW_015168659.1:467379-475424 GCF_001447785.1 Gekko japonicus | reverse complement strand
CAATCTTTTACAACACAAAGTCAATAAAAATCTCTTGAATAGTGGTGGTGGAACAAGGAAAGGCAAGTACCCATCCACATTTTTGCCTGGAGTATAGTAACTGTACTCAATAGACATAATATGAAGATGCAATTATTTTCCATGACTATGATATATCAAATATTTTTCTAACTCAAAAAGAAATTAAAAATTATTCCCTATAGATATACACTGACCTCTTTATTGTAGATGACTTTCAGTAGCAACATTGGTAAATGTATTACCATTAGATTATTATTTCTTGCAAGTTTACATAAATTTGGGAAATAACCCAACTTTAATAACTATGATGTAGAAGATTGCTTTGATTATTTCAATCTGCTTTGCAACTGAATTTTATTGTGTAAAATGGCAAAATCCATTTGCAAATGATCACTAAGGTGTACTGAAAATGGATTTTTCAGCATACGTAAAAGCACCCTATGTGGCCTAGCAATTAGCATTTATGCAAGACTACACAATATGAGAGGAGGTGACAGGAGCAGTCTTGATGATCCTGGGATCCTGGGCAGAAGTCCAGCACGGAGCCCCAGAATCACTGCCAAGCAAGGGGCAGCCCTCACCCTATGCAAAGCAGGCAAAAGCTGCCATCAGAAGCTGGCTGCCCGAGCCCTGGACAGGGCAAACACAAGTGACTGCCACTGCTAGCCACCTACCCAAACCCCCAGGGGCAGAGAAGCAAGAGTGACTTGTTGCTAGCAGGCTGCCTGAGCCTCTGTATCAGGGTGGGCCTGGCCCTGCTCTTTCTCTTCTTCCCCCCCTCTTTTGGGTGGCAGGGCAGTGGGCAGTTGAAGCCCCCTAGCACAGCACCAGGGCAGCTGCCCCTGTTGACAACTGGCTAAGACATCTTTATCCCACCCTTTCTCCAAGCAGCTCAAGATAGTGTACATCAGAAATCCTGAACCTTGTGCTTGTGGACAGTTGTGGAATCTTGAGAAATATTGCCACAGGAGGTAGGACTAATCACAAAATGGCTGCAGCGGGGGCCAGTTACAAAATATGATGAAGTTTCAAGCCCAGGATCCTCCCATTATGGGGACAGCTATTTATACTCTCTTTGTAGACCTACAGGGTTCCTGGGATCTTCCAAAATATTATCTGCTCCAATAAGGCAGAGGAAAGTCAGGATTGGTTCTTTGGTTTGCAGAAGAGGTGTTTAGGGGAAGAAGCAAGTTGTCACCAGGAAATATATTTGTGGACACCATGGTATCAATGGGCGTCACACAGCGGATCACTAGTGTACATGGTTCTCCCCATCTACCTATTATCCTCACCACAAGATGTGTTGAGATTCAGTAGATTGCCTAAGGTCTAGTGAAATCATGGCTGTGTGAGGATTTGAACCCAATCTCCCCAGTCCTTTTCTGCCACTTGTACCGCTATACCATGCTGATTGAGTTTTCATTTTTACAGTATAATTGGCTTTATACAAATATCTTGAAGGATGGACATCCAAAACAATCTGATGACTACAAAACAAGGGTTTTTTTGTTGTTTGTTTTGTTTTCAGGGCCTGTATCCTCAGGGATCTGTTCCCATGAAGATTGTCTTTTGAGGGCCCACGTGAGTATCTGCCGCAAAATCCCGATAAGTTGCATAGAATTCCTGAGTTTGTTCTGAGCATGCTCTCATTCCACATGGGATGCTAAGCAAGTCAACCTGGACTTCTCATTGACCTTCAAGTACCAAGAACACACTCTTGAGTTCATCCAATATGTTTACCGTTATTGCTCTCATCAATTGAACACTATGAAGTTTCCAGGGTTCCCAAGAACACACTTTAAAAGACACTGAAATAAATTAACACAAATTCAGTTTATATATAATATATACAAGAGCAGGGGTCGTTTCATAGAAAAAGAGCTAAGGGAACTCATTAGCATAACTCATTAGCATATGCCATACCCCCTGACATCACCAGAGGTGTGTCATAAGGCCACACACCCCACCCCCAACGGTCCCGGCCGCCGCCAGCCTTGCAGCTCCACTGCCGAGCCCCATGAGGGGCCCGGCGGTGGACCTGCAAGGCCGGCAGGAGTGCAAGGAAGCCCCTCCCTGGCCCCAGGCAGGCAGGCAGGGGTGGGGAGAGGCAGGGAGGAAGCAACTTACCCTCCCTCTTCTCCTGCCTCCTCCTGGCTGAATGAGGGCCGGAAGCGGGGCGGCCGGAAGCAGGGGGCAGGGCTTCGTCATGTGCCCCGCCCCCCGTACCTCACCCGGGGGAACTGCGATCCCCTGCAATCTCCCCCGAAATGACCTCTGTACAGGAGGCACAACACTGTATAATGTAACAAGCAGTTTGTATGGGCCAAGTAGCTGAGAATGAGGGTTCCATTGAATTGTCGCCATTATTGCTACTGCTTTGGCTGCTGATCTAATGCTGCTTCTGTAAGACCAGACACAAGTCACTTCCAGTATAAGTGGCCAACCTGACGTAACTTTAAAAGACGAGTGAAATTTTGACCTGCATCTATTTAAAATGTTTCCAGCTTTCCAAATAAGGAATGGCATTAACTTTGCTAAAGAGGATAGACTGAGTCAATCCAATAACCCTCTGATCAACCCCAGTGAGCTAAAGCAAAACTGGCAGCATTCTACGTCAGTCAACCTGGGCTTATTTATCTTCTTCCCATTACGTCTCTCCTTCCTTAATCTGGCACGAGTTCTTGTGCCACCATATCTTGCAACATTTTCAGAAATGATGGTCTGCAGTGTATCCCAATAGATGTCAGGAGGCTACGTATGAGCAGGCAGTTTTGCATGAGGGAGAGATATTTTATAGATGTGACTGTAAAACAGCCTTTATTATTTTAACTATTCATTTATTCATTCATTCATTTAAATTTTGTCCCACCTTTCTCCTGATAGAGATCTGAGCCACTTTACAGAGAGACTAAAAATCAGATCACAATACACAGAATAACAAGAATAGCATATAAACACATAGCAAAGATCTAATCAGATAGTCAGACAATTCATTGGCCTTTACAAAGTTCTGCTTTCCATGTCTCGCAAAGAAAGACCCCCACACCCATTTTCAATGGCAGGACTACATCTATAATACACTTTTGAGCACAGACATCTTGAAGTTCCTATTCTTACCTCTTCCATAAACCGCAATATCTATTCCATAAGAATCTGGAATATATAGACTATATATCTTTCATCATACTATAATGTAGTCATCCAGTGAAAAGGATTATCCCCAGCTTCAGGGCTAAAAAATTGCAGAACTTCTTCATATAATGTATAACGAACTTCAAAAAGATCAGAGTCAAGAAGAACAGACCTATCAACGACTATTAGATATTACAGCTCAAAGGAACTGCAAGCTTAGATTTAGAGGTCTACTAGCTGTTGGGGGCAAGCAACAAGGAACAGCTATCACCTCCGTGCCAAACTTATGAGAATTCAGACATCTCTGGGTGGCTGCTATTCAAAACATATAGCATCATCCAGAAAGGCAGTCTTCATGTTCTTAACTAGCCTTTTCCACCTTGGGTGCTCTTTTAACTGGCCTCCACGTGGCCTATGACATCATGTACACCAGTTTGGTGTAGTGGTTAAGTGCACGGACTCTAATCTGGGAGAACCGGATTTGATTCCCCACTCCTCCACTTGCACCTGGCCGGATGACCTTGAGTAAGCCGTAGTTCTGATAAGAGCTGTTCTTGAAAAAGAGCAGTTTCTGTCAAGAGCTCTCTCAGCCCCACCTACCTCACAGGGTGCCTGTTGTGGGGAGGGGAAGGGAAAGGAATTTGTAAGCCACTCTGAGACACCTTTGGGTAGCAAAGGGCGGGGGATAAATCCAATCTCTTCTTCTTCTTCTACACAGCACATTATCACTCTGCTAAGCTGCCATAGTTACATTAATCTATTTGCCATAAGCAGAAAATACAGCTTTACCTTCTGCTATTCGGTGCACATTTAGAAGGATTGTGGTGGGTCATGCAAGCCTGTCTTCCTTCCAGAGAATGCACACAAAGAAGGCCTGGAATAAAAGTATGGTTCCCTGTTGCAACATAGCCTTGTAACACAAATTGGGAGGGGGGCAGGGGGCTATTTATAGGGGAGAATCAGTAGGGAGGAAAGAATGCTCAACCTCACACTACCTGCCAATTCTCTCAAATCCCCCTGAGTTTTTTCAATTCAACCCCCTCCTCGCCAAAAGCTAGGCTCCAAACCACAAATAAGCATGATTGGGGGAATGGAATGACCAGCTTTGGGATCTGCAGGGAAGAATCTGAGTGCAGGCAGTGCTGAGCATCCACCACCACTAATGCTCCTTTACTTTGTGATTTCGGAACTGTTTTCTGGGAAATGCCATGCAAACGTTCAGCTTCTGTTTATGGTAGACCACCTATTTGCCATGAGTTTGCAGCCGCTAGAGGCAGAGGAAAATGATGACTGCTGCCAGTAGTACTAGAAGCAAGACAGCCACATGCCTTTGCCTAAAGACTGTGAACACCTGAAGAATCAGAGCTGTTCCTTTGCTTGCTCATCTCTGAAAGACCTGTAAAGAGTTAACTTCTTTTACGTAATGTACTTAATTCATTGTAATATCCGAGAAAAAATTCCTGGGAAATGAGGAGCAGGCTTTTGAAGTGAACTGCACTGCGAAGAAAGAGATTAGACTATTTTGCAGTTTTGCAAGAGAAGTAAAATGTTTTGTTTTGATGTTATCATGTCGCTCCCCAGTGATCCCCAAACCCAGTTTCTGACTTCATCCCAGCTCCCCAGCTGATAAATACCATAAGCTCTGTTATTTCAGGCCCCAATTTAAAAGGAAAAAAGGATAATAACTGAAAAGAAAATCAAAAGAAACAAACAGTAGATCCAGAGCGGCATAGAATGAAGTCCTACAGCTGGGTTTTTAACCGTCTTGAACTGCCCCTACAAAAATCACTGGCAAAACTTTGAAAGAAGCAAACATACATATGCATTCCCTTCCCAGTTGCTAAAACTATGGGTAGTGCAAACCAAAGAGAGAGATCACGGGATGGAAGTTGAAAGGAAGCAAACAACCGTGATGTATAGTGCCAAAAAAAAAAAGTTCTTCACCAACTTGTAAATTCTTTTTACAGTATTCAATTTACTGGAAGTAATTCAAACGCCATCAACACCAACGAACCATGCATATAACATCTCGTTTCGTGTATACCTTTGTCAAAGTGTGTAGCGTTGAAATACAAAGTTAATCCATTTGGCAAAACTAAATAGACATATCTCATAGTCACATTCATCAAATGCATTATGCATATGTCCAATTAAAGAAATCTTAGCTTATTAATCAGGAGGCTGAACTTATTAGTTGATCAATAAAGTTTCCGTAAAGTTGCAAATGAATACAGATAGTACCATGACATGTAAACTGGAATAAAACTGCCACCAGTATGCATCATAGATATGTCCTTTGTTTTATGAGTACTCATCTATTTCCTATGTGCCAGGGTTGTCCACGGTAGCTCATCAGCCACATCCAGTCCCTGAAGTAATTTTATCTGCCACAAGTAACCTTAACAAATTGTCATCAAGGTTCAGTAAGAAGTATGCTTACAGTTTACTTATAAGGGGGAAAAAATCTCTTTTTCAGCTTAGATTCAGGTGGGTAGATGTGTTGGTCTGAAGCAACAGGTCCAACGGCTCCTTTAAGACCAACAAAGTTTAATTCTGGATATAAGCTTTTATGTGTGTGCACACGAAATAGAGATATTCCACTTTTTAATGTTGCATCTCTGTTATGAGTGCTATACAGAGGGCATGTGCTCTGTCATTGTGAAATCATTATGATAGATGACATAAACTTTTGAGGCTGGCCTCTCATGTAGGAGTCATCTTCTGTAGGAAAATGTACTTCTGACCCTAGAATATTGTCTGGAGAAAGAAGTGGCTCCAAGTATATAGAAGATGGTAGTCTACATTATATGTAATCATTATTGATTGTAAATATAAACATGCATTGGCGATGGTGGCACCACTTGATGCTGCATTCAAATTACAAAAATACATGTGTGAACCAGCTGTAAAGTTCACAAATATCCACCCTTGCTGTCCACTTTGTGGTACCAGAATCTTAGGTACAGTACTTTATGTAGGTCTCTGCTCTAGAGAAGCATATATTTGGTACATTAGTCTGGCACAGATCAGTGGAGAAACTTGCATACTTTATATCTGGTTCAAATGGCACTTTCTGATCATGTTGACATAAGCTTTGCTGCATACAAGCAGAGAGCCAGTTTGGTGTGGTGCTTAAGTGTGCGGACTCTGATCTGGGAGAACCGGGTTTGATTCCCCACTCCTCCACTTGCACCTGGCTGGATGACCTTGGGCAAGCCATAACTCTGACACAGCTGTTCTTGAAAAAGAGCAGTTTCTGTCAAGAGTTTTCTCAGCCCCACCTACCTCACAGGGTGTCTGTTGTGGGGAGGAGAAGGGAAAGGAGTTTGTAAGCCGTTCTGAGACATCTTTGTGTAGTGAAGGGCGGGGTATAAATCCAATCTCTTCTTCTTCTACAACTCTGCATACAACTGCTCTGTGAATGTACTAATGTATGATGAATGGGCTATTAGTATCTCCTACACTGGTTCTGCATAAGTACTCACCTATTTGAATTCAGCCCACCAATAATGTAGGGTGGTACTGGTATTGGTACTGAGCTCATACATAAATACAATACATGGTAAGGTATTTTCAAACATCACACCCTGTAAAAGCAGTTTTCTGTGGCTGTCTGAAACAGGAGACAATTGCTTCTGGTCCCTCAGGAAGGGGCTGTGACTTAGTAGTAGAGCACTAAGCACTTGCACCAAGAAGGCTGAAAGTGGATTCGTTTTTATTGTGCCCAAAAGTCATAGCAGTTATTTCAAGATGACATGCTAATGGAAGATAGTTTTTCTAGTAGTTTCAGCAAGCACTGGAATGCTGTCATATAAACCAAAGCCAAATGATTTACAAGACTCTTGGCGGGAATGACTCCTGGTGGTGGTAATACAGATTCCCTCCAAACATTTCCTCTACTCCCACAGATTTCACAATTGGAATATTAAGGTCCTATTGTGTGGATTAAAATTATATTTATCTCCATACTATAAAGTATTATTTAAAGTGTATTTAAAAATCCTTGTCCCCCTAAAAATGATCTTTGCCACCATTTCCACCCCCCAAATTTATTTTTCTAGAGTTACACATGCCTTTCAGTACTGATGGGGAGGGCCTGTGAGAGTGCATCTACCTGTCATGCAGAAGGTCCCAGGTTCAATCCCCAGCATCATCAATTAAAAGGCTCACGTGCTAGGTGATGTGAAAGATCTCTGCCTGAGATCTTGGAGAACTGCTGCCAATCTGAGTAGACAATACTGACCTTGCTGGACCAATGGTCTGATTCAGTTTAAGGGAGATTCATGTGTTCACATTCAGCCCGCTGAAACAATTTCCCCAGTATGCAGGACTTAACTGATTGTTAAATTCACCTTATTTGGAGAAGAGTGTAACTCCTGAATTTATCCACAACTTCATTTACACAGAGGACTTTTTTTTTTTTTTAATGTTATTGCCATAATGTGATTTCTGCAGAGGAACAGTGTCAGCCAAATGTGTTACTGTGACCCTGACACAAAATCTCTCAAGATTTATTACCCAATGAAAATGTCAGAAAGACATTCTCAAAAATATAGATCCATTTTAACATTATTATTTTTTAAATGCCAGTTATGTGTAGATCACCACGTGCCAAAACCCTACATGTGCTCATTTTGCAGTTTACTCTTATTGAATACATGGATGTGCTATATTCACACACAGGCTTGGAGCCAGATAGCTTTTTCATTGCATGCCAGTCATCTCCTCTCCTTACTTCTGTCCCGTCTCACAGGGCTTTTGTACATACAGGTCCCATGCATTTTTGGTGGGCAAACAGAATCCCTTATTCCTTTTCACGAGCAGGAAATGGGATTGGATCCTGCCCATAATGGTCAGCGGGGAAATGGGGGGGGGTGTTCAGATCCTTTCCC
>NW_015168659.1:454235-466148 GCF_001447785.1 Gekko japonicus | reverse complement strand
AGGCAGGCAGGGGTGGGGAGAGGCAGGGAGGAAGGAACTTACCCTCCCTCTTCTCCTGCCTCCTCCTGGCTGAATGAGGGCCGGAAGCGGGGCGGCCGGAAGCGGGGGGCGGGGCTTCGTTATGTGCCCCGCCCCCGTACCTCACCCGGGGGAACTGCGATCCCCCGCGATCCCCTCCGAAATGACCTCTGGTGCCAGATAAAAGCTTTAAACATCAGACAAGCGGACATTCCACGGAAATAAACAAATGCAAAGTCATCTTGCCTAGCCCTGTCTTTTGATTGTTTTTCGTATTAAATTTTTGCCATCTGTTACGCTGCTTAGCCCCTCAAATAATTTTCATCTTAACAAGCCCTAAGTAGATGTTACAAGGGATCACCAACACACACTTCCAACCTGCCAACAGCAACGTCGCTACTAAAAAATGACATCGGACACATGAGCCATCAAGCTCAAACAATTTCTCCCTGCAAATGATAGTCAGTTAAGTACGGCAGGAGCAGGGTAAATGAGTACAATGATGTCACATCAGCCACTCCCCATTATTAGAAGATGCTAGGGAGACATGGTCAGAGGCAAGATTTAGAGATGCAAGTCAGCGGCAGCCAGCCTTCTCGCAGAATTTTTAGTTTGGGTCTCAATGGCTAGAACCAGTGAGCTGGCCAAGGTAGGTCTAGTAACAAGTGTGGAATCTATGAACAGTTTTGTTCTATAGTCTAAAATGGCATACCTGGAGGAAATAAGAGACTATAATGAGATGAATGGTAACACTTCTCAGTAGTCCTACGTATCCACTCCAGGGGGCCTTAAGCTGTACTCAATAAACGGGACTCTGACACCAACACAAATAGTAGAACTTTCATGACATTGAATTGTAACACTAGTTTAATTCCACACTGTTTATGACCCTGTTTGACGGCCTGTTTGACGTTTTCATTCAGGCCGGAGGGTGTGTGTGTTTTGTTTGGTTAACACTATATCTTGCATTGGTACTGTGTGATATTACTGTACTTTTGGAAAAATTTGAAATAAACACAATGTTTAAAAATAAATTAGTAGAACTTGCAACTCAAGATTTCTAAACATGGTATTAAGATACTTGGGTGCCCAGTAGTCCCTCAGGCTTTGAAATATATAAGGAAGTAGTAAGAATATTTTTTCTAATTAATTTAAACCTCTTTGATTATAGTATATAATATATGAAGATGCTTATCTGCTTTGGCTTTGGCCAATTTCCTCCTGTTCACACCTGCTATAGCTAAAAATTTCACTTTAATAGTGCAATTCTGATCCTTTGGGATTATTTTGATATGCATCTGGAGGGAAAGGCAAACATAGCAATACCTATGGAAGAATTCCCATTTTAAACAGACCAAGAGCATGTCCATGTTTTCTTAACTTTAAGGCTACCTCCGCCAAATGTTTATGTTGCCTTATTGTATTTTTACACTTCAGACCTAAGTGCATGGCAATTTCCATTTATTTTAACATTATTTACTTCCAAGTAGTTAGGACTAGTCATAATTATATCAAGATTCTGGTATGCATGTTTCAGACAATGTATGGTTACTCCTCAGGATAATCTATATTTCTGGCCAGCTCACTCACTGATAGGGCTGCTGGTTTCCCTTGCCCGAGCTCTCATTTCCTGCTGCCACTTCTGAGGAAGGTGGGAGAAAAATAATCTTTTTTAAAAAATCACCATTGAGTGACAGTGTGATGTCACTTCCAGGGAAAACTAGGAAGTGATGTCAGTTCACTCAAGGAATTACAGGACACCCTGTGGTTTCACCATAGAGTTTCCTGTGATTCCTAGAAAGCTGTGATGTCACTTCTGGGGTTTTCCTGGAAGTGATATCACACCATTGTCTGCCAGTACCCTCCCCCCCATGTTTCCCCCCAGACCCCTGCTGATTGTGCCTGGCAACCCTCCTCACTGACTTTAACACACTAGACATGATAGGGACAGTCAGGTTTGTTGTTTATAGTCTTTCTCTGTTCACATATAAAGTATGTGTCTACTGTTCACAAAAAAGGTATGTTTGAGCATGGACAGCTGAATTCTTCCCATTCACTGCCTTATGATCCATTGCTTCACATATTTTTCATCTCTCCTCAGCACATACATCAGAAAAATGCCAGGCTGTGAAGAAAACACTTGAAGCAATAGAGCGTAGGGGGCTAAAGCAACCCCCCCCCACGCAGAAAGTAAAGGGGGGTGACCTGGTGGAGGGGAAGGGGGCTGGAAAGTGAACAAGCTGGGTAAAAAACAGAAAACACCCAGCGGTTGCCAGGCAGGGTGTTCTGGGGACTGCCCCCGGAAATAACATGGTTTGGGGTGGGCATGCTTCTAACCCACCAGAAAAGAAACATGATCACAGAAAAACTGGGGGCGCGGGAGGATTTGGCTCCAGTTGTCTGCTTATCGCTCACAGCAGTTCAGGGGCGGGGAGGAGCAATTGCTCTGGCTGAAAACCAGACCCACATAACCCGGTGAGACACTGTAGTGACCTCAGAGTTGCCACTACATGGCAATAAAATGATGCAGACAGCCAATGCGGTGTCAATACAATATAGGAATGGCTGCGGCAAGCAATGCAAAGAGAGATTTGTGAGACAATTTGAGACCGCCAGCACAGCGGCCAATGCAGAGACCAATGCAGATTGGACCTAAGATGCTGAAGTTACAGAATTAGCTCCCAATGTCATTTTACATCCACCAGCACTGCAGCAAGAAGACCGGGGGGGGGGGTTTGAAGAAAAAAGCCACCCTGAACTTTATATGAGCTCTGCTTCAGCCAATTATGTCATGGAGAAAAGAAAGAGAAGCTAAGAATCAACAGCTTAGGACTAAATCAGTAAAACCACTTAAAATGTGTTCCACTTTCAACAAACTGACTTTTCAGTCAACTGGTTGTGTATTAGGGTTGCCAAGTTGCGGTGGAGAATTGTGTGTCTTTGCAGAATCTGTGCCGCGGGGACGGCGAGACATGTTGCACCCGCCATCGCCAGGACATGACACTACACGTCACTCTGGCAACGGGGCTCCAAACAGCCCTGTTGCCAGAGCGACGCGTAGCATCATGTCCTGGCGACAGCGGTGCAATGCGTCTCGCCATCCCCACGGCACAGATTCCGCAAAGACATGCGGATCCCCCACCGCGATTTGGCGAGATTTGGGAGCCCTATTGTGTATGCAGATGTTTATTCCACTCTTTTCAATCACATAGATCAGGGATCCCCCAACCTTTTTGACCCTAAGAGAACATTTGGAGTACTGACATAACATGCTGGGCGCAGCCACAAAATGGCTTTCAGAAAAATGGCCACCACAGAAGGAGCCAGCCACAAAAGCACTGCTGCAGCTTCACACAGTGAAGATCTTTGTGTTTTGGTAGCAGCAGCTTCCAGTGCAACATTTAAAAAAAATCTGCATAACCGTTCAAATCTCCCTTAGCCAATCAGAAGCCCTTCTGGGCAAAAAGCCCAATCTGGTTCTAACCCACTTTCCAAAAACAGTTGGAGGGCATCAGGAAACTTGTTGGCAGGCTCCATGGCACCCATGGGCACCCTGCTGGGGAACCCTGGCTAAGCACTTCTGAGTTTTGATGATGAGCTTCATTTTTCTTTTGGGGATTTCGCTTGGTCTAAAAAGAAGCCATTATTGGAACAATCTGTGTTATACCAAATCTAGGAGCTGCGGTGGCTCAAGTGGTTAAGACGCTGAACTGCAGGCTGTGGAAGGTCGGTAGTTCAGCAGTTCGAGACCCGAGTGTGCCGCATGACGGAGTGAGCTCCCGTCTCTAGTTCCAGCTCCTGCCAACCTAGCAGTTTGAAAGCAAGAAATTGCAAGTAGATAAATAGGTACCACTTTGGTGGGAAGGTAACAGCGTTCCATGCGCCTTGGTGTTCAGTCATGCCGGCCACATGACCACGGAAACGTCTTCGGACAGCGCTGGCTCTTCGGCTTTGAAACGGAGATGAGCACCGCAACCCTAGAGTTGGACTCGACTGGCTTTCGAGCAAGGGAACCTTTACCTTTTATACCAAACCTAACTACCATATTAATGTTATAGGAAAGGATGCAATTTATGTTTTAGTTGCACGTCAACGACAACAAATATAGGGCCATCACATTTTTAAAAAAACATGTAGTAAACACGTGAACAGATGCAGTTCCTGGGAGTGTATATTCCATGTGTGCTTAAGTCATGTCGGAAAACACAGAAAGTATCTCTCCTTTTTTTGAACTTATAAAGTGGGAGGGGGAGCACCGCTTTATAACCGAGCAAGGCACCACAGTCCCCAAAGCTAGCAGAAGAGCGTGTGAAACACAGAACAGAAAAGTATAAAATACCACAGGCACACAATACAGTGTAGTGCTGGGAACCATGTGTCTTTTAATTAAAATCTTCATGGACCATAACCATCATTTAAAAATATTATTACAAGAACTTGATCCATTGTTTATGAGACCTTCCTGAGATCTTAATAGGAAATAGCTATTCCCTGATTTCATATGCTTATGAATCTAAACCAGCAACCAGAAACAGAAAAGCACACACATTAGGGGATTGTCAACTCTAAAAACTGCAGCCTGTCTGTCAATGTATTCATTATTGTTTCCGTAGACCCTCTGCCAGAGTCTGCCAATCAGTGATGGAAGAACAAAAAGGAACCAGTTTGGAAGATGATTTTGAAGCAACTGAGGCTACACATACAGGTAAAGGAGTGATGGTATAAAATCATTACCAAAGAATAAGATTCCTTTTATGTACCCCTTGTTTAACTGGTACATAGTAAAAACAACACTAGGGACACATAAAGGAGGTTGGGATCTTTGGGAGGTTAATGTGAAATATCCCCTGTCCTTGGGAGGGGGAGTAGGTGTCATTCTAATTGCCATACTTCACCCCAAGCCGCTACAAGCAAAGTTTGTCTGTGCAAGTTTCCTTTATATCCCTAAGAATTGTCCCCCAGCAACAAATGATAGCATACAGGTATTAGGTCGTTGGCTTGTTAGCAGGTAGGTTCAGACAAAAGCCCACTTTTTTTGTACATTTCATCCAAGCCAAGTCTCCCTTCATGATTACCCTCCAGTAGCAAAGTTCAGATAGTACCCACTTTGCAAGTAGTAGCTTGATGTGCTAGATTGAAAAAAATTACTTCCATGTTCCGATTGGCAAATGGCTGGTAGCATGGAAAGAACAAACTGACCTAAAATTATTATCTCCACCATACCCTGCTTGTTAGCTTGCCTGGAGCAGCAGTCAGACCATTATTCAAGATGGCGATGGATGAAACAGAATTTTGGTCAAACTCAGTGGGGCATCTGTTATGGCCTGGAGCATATGCTATACAAATATGACTTAGTAGAGAATGCTTTCCCAGCCCAAGGCCAAGAAGCCTATGTTGTACAAGTGTAGCAGCACTTAACAGAACAGAAATTTCCACACTTTCCCCTGTTGATTGTATAAAATGCACGGTTACAAAACAGACCTGCCTCAGTTGCTGTGCATATGATGCTGTGGTAGCATTCAGTGCATTATACTGACTTACAAACATTTTTTTTAATTTCAAAAATTATTGTTTTTTAAATGTGGAATACCCCTAATCACAAAATATACACAATTATTTCCAAACCAAAATTCACAAAGGAATCAGAATCGCAGCATTTCATCTAGAGTTGCACAACTACCAGTCTTCCAGATAACAAAATTCATGGTCCCATGATGCCTGTGGTATGACAGTGAAATGGGGCCACCCACAGGCAAGAGAGAGGAAATTGGCGTGGTCAAGCTTTCAGTCTACTTTCAATTCACCTTGAAACTGGATTTTACTGTGTGAAATGGCAAAATCCATTTGCAAACAATCACTGGATTGAAACTGCATTATTTAGCATGTGTGAAAGTACCCTGGGACTGAGGGATGTACAACATCCAGCACATAAACACTTAGCTAATTCCCACCTACTCACCAGTCTAGGATATTATGACCATTTCTGGGAATCTGACTACTTTGAAGCTAAGGGTCCTGGCAGAGAGTTTAAATAGGCCTAGAGCCAAATCATACATACATACCCCTCTCCCATCCCTGGGATCGGGAGGAAAAAAAAGACCACTCCCTTCAACAGAGGTTGTGTGTGTATGGGCAGCTGAAGCTTTTTACAACATGGAAGTAAATAATATCTGGGTAGCTGGCAACTACAATTTTAAAGCTTTCGCAATGGACACCCCCTTGTCCGTAATTTTTGTCCCATGAAAATACCAAGCACAGTCAGGCTCTGCCACCCAGCATATCAAGGTATTGCTCCATTTCCCTGTTGAGTCCTATACCATACCAGCAAGTTCATCCCCTGACCCTGCGTATCCAAGCTCTGCCCCCTGAATTCTGAAGGTCTCAAGAGACCCAGCAGTCATGCAGAGTATAAAGCAACAGTGTCCTTTTCTTCTCCTAGGACCTAAAGGGGTGATCCATGACTGGAGAAAGTTTAAATTAGAAAGTGAAAATAGAGATACCCTGCCTCTGAGCAAGAAAGAGATCCTTATCAGGCAAATGTCCTCACCCCATCGCTTGGACAACGAAAGCGAGACCAGAGACAGATTGATTCGGAAGGTAAGGAAAAAAACCCAACAAAATGCACAAGTAAAGTGATTCAATAGCTGGGGAACAGTCACAAGACTGGAGTAATTAAGACTTGAATTTGGACACCAGTTCTGATATCCTGTTCACTTATTGAATATTTCATTGCTAGTTCATACAACAATGTTGGTGGATTAAAAATGCAGGTACAGCAGATCAAGGCCAATCAGGCCCAGGGCTAGGTAGCCAGGCAATGGTGTTTATTGCCACACATTTAGCTTACAATAGCCACGTCCACCAAGTCATTACCCACTAAAACAATTTTCAGCAACTTTGTGACAATCCAGCAAATATGAACTAAGTTCTACGTCGTGATGATGTAATAGTATTTATTTCATTATTATATTTTTATTCTGCTTTTCAGGTCATGCTCAACCCATCTAATTTTCATTGCATTATTTTTTTCATATTAAATTGGCTAACGCAAATACAACCAAAACCAACAAGAAAGAAATATAATTTTAAACCAACAGGATTCTAGATGTATTTTTACAAGGATAAGTACATAACTTAAAACCATATGAGAGGGCAATTTTGAGCAGAAAGGCTGCTTTTCATTTTGAGTGCTTTGTTATATACCTGTGTCGGTATAATATTTGCTCCTCAGGCCTAGCGTACATATTTTATAAAATGAATGAGGCGGAAGAATCCTGAGGTGGCAGAATGGGCTGTATCTCTTTGAAGCTGAGAACACCATTTTGAAATGTTCCCCCATGTAACAAAATCAGCTTGGGTATGGGTGCGTGTGCATATAAAGAACTCTCTAGTCCAGTAGGCAGAAAGCCTAGTCCAGTCCCTTTAATAATGTGATGGTTTTCCACATTCAGCAAGTTTGTTTTTACACAGGGGAATGAACATAGAACAATGTGAGTCTCCCTCCCCCCCCCATTGGAATGATACAGGCCATTGTATCACCTCAGAAATCTGCCACCTCATTCTGCCCCATGTCTGGACCAGGTTTCACTCACCACCTGTCACAGATACTTACTTCAGATGGGTTTTGTGTTGGTTTGGTCATTTTAAACCACATTTGTTGTTGTTCAAAGCCATTTGTAGTGAAAGGCTTCAAACCAATACTGTTATTGTGATTTTGGCAAACACTGAATTAGGCACTTCCCAAATTACACAGTGGAACACTATGCTCTACAGCTTGAGGATGAACTCCTCCCCAACCTGTTGGTTGCCTCAGATTTGGTTCGTGTTTAGCACATATGGTAAGCACAATGTGCATAAAGTTAGTTTGAGGGGTGTCTAAAGCGGTATCCTTTATAGTATAGTTCAGGCAATATTTTAAAATATGTGTTTATTTTTTTTCTGCTTGAGTTTATCTAAGTGTTAAGGCAGACCCTGCCTTGGTGTAGTAATGTAACCAAGCTATTACCTGGGTTTCGTCTCAGTTATCTCCCTGAGCAACATACCATAAAGCAAAAGAAGGCTTTATTGAAGAGATTCAGGGGGGAAAAGTATAAAAACAAGGCATATAGTTCAGTGGTAGTAACATGCACAGAAACAAGAAAGGTGACTAGCTACCTTTTACTGGAGTCCTGACACAGCATAGTTGGTTCCTAAAGGAAACAGCCCTAATTCAAGTATCTTCCTGGCAGCAAGGAGAGGTGGGGGGGAAAGGTTAAAGGGCTGGATAACATAACACCCCTTCTCACTAGCCATACTTATAGAAAGCTGCAGGCCATAACCTCCTGACCTCTTCAACCAATCACTGGGCATTATCCATGGAATTTTCCAGGGTGAGAGCAAGTCCCCCCAACCAGATTCACAGCTGAACTGTGTGAGCCTAATTAGCAGGCTTCGGTGGGCGACCTTGAGAAATATCTGCCAGTGTGTGAGGTGACTAACACCTGCAGAGAATCAGAGAGCAGTGAATTTAGCTGGAACAAACTGGAAAATTCTTTTGAGACAGCTTCTGTCTTGACACTGAGGAACTATTTGACTCACAGTGCAACCCTATGCAAGATACATGGGAGAATGCCTCACTGTATACTGTGGGACTTCCAAAGTAAACCTGCTTTGGACTGTACTGTTAATGTTTGCATTGCTTTTGGATTTTTAAACTTGCTAGCTGTTTGTATCTATGCTTCTTCTGGCTGACTTATATCTTGCCTTTTGGTTATAAGTAGAAGACCTCTTTTTAAAAAATGAAAAATAAAATATTGAATCAATTGCTGCTGAAAACCCTGTGCAAGAATTCAGGTTCAACGGACAGAATTATGAAGAAATTTGAAGTGAACTTCAAATGAACTTTATTTTACCTCCTCTCAAGTCCTGTCAGAGTTCCATGTAATTTGAAAGGGACAAATGCTTTCTTTCTCCAACCTCCACTGCAAATACATGATGGTCTAATCAAAGGGCATCAGTTTGTCTACTTTTTATGTCATTAAGTGGGACCAAATGAGAACATTTGTGTTATCCAACAGGAAGCACATTAGAGGGGGAAATTCTCTTAAGTGAAAATGAACACTAGAATGGTTCTGTTAGCAAGACAGCTGCCAGAAATAAGGAGTCAAGGGTTGGAAAGTCTCCTGAGACTCCTACCCTTACACTAAGGGAGTAAAACCTGAAAGCTAAATGGCGATGTTTTGGAAAACAAGGGAATCTGGTAAAGACTGAATACTGGAAAAGCTGGATGGTTTCCACACTACACAGGAATTTTTCCCTGGTGGAACATAGTAGCATGCTCTTGTTTTCCAGAGAGCCTCCACGTGATATTGTGCTCTTTCCATGAACAACTTTGAGGCTCCCAGGGATTTCCCCTTTAAGCTGGAGCAAAGAAAAACTTCTTTTACTCCAGAGAAACAAACAGCAAGGTGGGTGCTGCAGTTAGAGCCTCCATGAGAAAGTCCTGCCTTCAGTCTGTCTGTGGAGCTTCGTACTGCTTTCAAACTGGCGGTATTGGAACTTCCAGCTCCAGCATTTCTTCCTCCTTTTAGCCCTTGAACTGGGCCTTTTTTCTTTAACAACAGAGGCACAGCCCAGCTGTTCATGGGGATTGTGCTGGGCTATGTGTAGCAAAATGCAGACAACAGGAATAAGTAAGGATGGGCAACTCCAGCGGCTGGTGGCCGAGGAATGCCAATTGCTACCTCTTCATGCCTCCGTCTTGCTCACTGCTATTTCCACAGCAGAGGGTGGCTTCTGTTAGAAGTGGAGGACTTTGTGCTGTCTCCTGTCTCAAACTTGAGAAGATGGCACCATAGAGTTTAGACAGATAGAGAGGCCAGGACACACAAAGCATACTTTCCTTCTTACTGTCTGATGCTTTCCTTTGAAGTAGAATGCTACTCTTAGGGGCAATTTCCTCTGCTTCTGTTCTCACACACTCCTCTCTCTCACACGCACACAAAGAAGGTGTTTGATCTCCATCTTGCACCATGGAGGCTGGACATACGTCCAACATCTAGTTAGTTAGAATAGGTAATCTATATCTCTTACCTGCACTCTCAGACATGTATTTCCTTTAATAAAACTTACTTATTAGTTTTAGATCTGACAGCTGACTCCGTTTAACTTTGTCTTTTGCCACACCTAGCCCCAAGCTCTGCTGCATTAAAGCCTTTGAGCACTCTGCTACTTTTCCGTGTTTCCCTGGCAGTACCAAGTCCAGAGAATCCAACGGCTTCTTCCCACCCTGAGTGCAACTTTGGTTGGGCCTTTTGCCTTTTGGGGTGGAGGCTTTTGCAGGGTTACCAGTGAGAGGACAGGATGGGTACAAAAAGCTGTCAAGCCAAATATAATGCCGCCTTTATTGTGGCCTCTCACCAAGAGATTTATCCCCCCTGGAGAACCTGAGAAGGCTAAAATGTTGATCCTAGAGGGTTCTTCTCCCTTTTCTATAAGGTCCTGGGAGTGCAATTGAAAAGTACTCAGAACGTGGAGTGATTCAGCAAGAGTGATTCAGCAAGAGTACTTTATTAGATCAGGAACAAGACAAAGAAACCAGCTCGCAGGCCGGTTTATATGCGTTCAGAAAACCCGCCACCAAGCACACCTAAACACACCCCCTACTCCCGATAGGCTATTTACAGTAACCGGGCGACCATTGGTCTCCCGGCTGGGAAGCTGGCCCTTTGATTGGGCCGGCTAGGATCCTATGGATCCTTTGTCTTTCGACTGAAGCTACTGAGGAGTATTGCCTGGTCAGCCCGGGCAAGTCCGGGCATGTCAGGCTGAATGCACTACACGTGGTAATGGCGACAGTACATTACACAGGGCATCCTGCTTTCCCTTATCATAACAAAGGCAGGCACCTTTAAGCCATGAGGGCTCCTGTCAGCACCACATAAGACCCCTTCTCCCCTCTTCCTAATTGTGGGATTTCTAGTGCTGCACCGCTGAGCTCCGCAGAAAGCCAAAGTACTTCTGCCACCTCTGAAGTCCAGTGAAAAACACTTCTCCTAGGTGTGGTTTCTCATCTCATGCTACTGAGTTCCCAGCCTCAAAGCAAACATTCATTATTTCTGCCTGCTTCAAAGCTCAGCATAGTACCAGAGACACCCTATGTGGTGGATCTGGGATGGGGAGTGGAGTCAGTAGTGACCACAAATACTAGAAAGCCAAGTCAAAATAGTGTCAACAGTGAAGAATGAAGCAACAACGATGGGCTGCATTTCCATAAAGACAGGATCACTATGAGGTAAAAAAAAAAAAATGCCTCAGAGCCAATGGCCAATCAGGATTCCACTAAATTTTTTATTTAGCATAGCAGTGACCTATTTACATGCACAGCACTGTCCTGATATTGAAAGAGCTTTTCATAAAGGCAGACAGGTAAGAAAACTGCACCTGAAGAACAACCCAACTCAGAGGCAAACTAGATGTTACAAATGCCCAACCCAACTCACTATCATATGTAACAAACCACATGACGTGGGCTTACGCACTTTAAAAGCACAGCATTGCTCTGTTGGGCTCCAGAGAGCTGTAAAGGGGGAGAAGGGGTTTCCAGTTTCCTTCCTGTGCCATTTTCAGTAGTAGAAACAGCCACAGGTGGAGGGGAAGATGTTTGTCCCTCTCCTGGGACACATGGAGCCAGAGAAAAGGGCAAAGAGTCTCCCCCCCTGCTCGGGGCTGTTTCTGCTGCCGAAAATAGCACAGGAAGGAAACTGGAAGCCCCACCTCCTCTCTTGAAGAGCTCTAGAGCCCAATGGAGTAATGGAGTGGTTTCAAAGTCAATAAATCCACTTAAAATGAGTTAAGTGTGTCAGTGAGTGCTTTTCTGCACACTCTATTCACTCTTGATTTTCTTGGGAATCGATC
>NW_015168659.1:415547-451415 GCF_001447785.1 Gekko japonicus | reverse complement strand
TGGTCGAGGAGCGAGCTTAGCCTGAAGCGTGCTAGGCGTGGAGAGCGATGCTGCTGCTCGAGGGGTCAGCAGTGTGCAAGCGGAGCCGGGAGCGGAGCGATGAGCAGTTGCCGGAGAGCTGGGATGCGAAGTTGCGCGGTTCCCGGAGAGGTCTCGGCGTCAGGCTCGGTGCGGTACTCGTGTTGGTCGGGCGAGCTTAGCCTGAAGCGTGCTAGGCGTGGAGAGCGATGCTGCTGCTCGAGGGGTCAGCAGCGTGCCAGCGGAGCCGGGAGCGGAGCGATGAGCAGTTGCCGGAAGCTGGGATGCGAAGCTGCGCGGTCCCGGGGAGTCTCGGCGTCAGGCTCGGTGCGGTGCTCGTGTTGGCGTCCGGGTCTTGTTCATGGGGTCGTAAATCCCATCCTCGTCGCCAGTGAAAAGTACTCAGAACGTGGAGTGATTCAGCAAGAGTGATTCAGCAAGAGTACTTTATTAGATCAGGAACAAGACAAAGAAACCAGCTCGCAGGCCGGTTTATATGCGTTCAGAAAACCCGCCACCAAGCACACCTAAACACACCCCCTACTCCCGATAGGCTATTTACAGTAACCGGGCGACCATTGGTCTCCCGGCTGGGAAGCTGGCCCTTTGATTGGGCCGGCTAGGATCCTACGGATCCTTTGTCTTTCGACTGAAGCTACTGAGGGATATTGCCTGGCCAGCCCGGGCAAGTCCGGGCATGTCAGGCTGAATGCACTACACGTGGTAATGGCGACAGTACATTACAGCAATTTAGAGCGAGGCAGAGATCAAATGGGGTGGGCTAAAGACTAAAGCACAGGAAGAGCAAAAGAGGTCCACAGAAATAGAATTTTATTGCTCAGATAGAGAGCAGGCTTGATGTGGAAGCTTTTATAGGGGTCCATTCCAAAATGTTCCCTATAATATTTGAGACCTCTCTTTGCAGAGCTGTCCTCTTCATGCATCTGCCTAATTACACATTCAATTCTTATGACTTGGTTTTTCAAAGGGAAATATTTACAAAAATGACATGAGCTTTTCTTTTAATTTACAGTTCAGTTGTGTTCCTAGTCCAACATACCATTCCCCATGTATTCAGGTCCCACCATTGCCTGCCTCCATTCCCCAACACCGCTTCACAGGCCAGCAAGGGGCAAACGAAGGGGGCTCACCAGCATCATGAAAAACTGGAGGAAAAGGACAGACTCGCCATACAGTTTTAGGCAAATGCATTGACACAAGATGATGAAAATCACTTCCACTTTGGCACTGCTAGTGACTCTGCACATTAGCGCAACACCAAGAAGCCTGCTTCTGGCAGGCACCCCTGCTTCATCCCTTGGCCTCTCCTAACCTTTGCATCCTTTTCTTTCTTTCCTCCTCCTCGCCAGTTTCTCACACTTTCATCTCCCCCTCCCTCTTTGTGACAATAATGAGGGGGGGAAGCCATCTGGCAACTAGTAACTTTGTGGTAGTACCTGAAAAGAGGGGGGGAGGCTGGAGAGTAGGTGGGAGCTCTTCAGCATGTCATGGAAAAATCAGAGGAGGACAGAAAGAGGCATGTGCATGCACGGGCTCTATTCTGGTGCTGCTCCTTCAGCAGCCTGACCTCTTGGCCCAGCTCCCTCCAGCGCCTTACTGCCCTCTACCTGTTGTGGGAGATATACTACCCTGAGCCCCTTGCCATCAACCTATCCACTGCCATCCTCACATACCTCCTCATTCCAGCACCCCCTGAATGTGCCTCCTCAAACTCCAGCTCTGCCCCTGCTAGCAGAGAAGGAGGAGAGCCCCCCTCCCACTTGCTTGGGGTTCATAGTGGGGGTAGTTGCACCCATTGTGATCTGTTGATTTATCAAAAATATCTGATTGGGAACTATAGAAAACAGAATGCTGGGGTAGATGGTTGCCATGGTTATCATTTGCCTAGGACACCAAAATACCTTAGACCAGAGCCTTGGATGGGTCACCATCCAAAGTATATTTGGACATGTGAGTCACCATCCCCAAAAAGGTTGGAAACCACGGGTTTAAAGTCAACTAGTAATTCAACTTAATTTTCACACTGTTTACAGATGAGCATGCAAGAGTACGAGCTAATTAATTGTGAAAAGGAAGATGAAACTTGCCTACGGAAATACCGGAAGCGCTGTATGCAGGACATGCACCAGAGGCTGAGCTTTGGGCCCAAGTACGGCTATCTTTCAGAGCTGCAGAGTGGGGAGCAGTTCTTGGAGACCATTGAGAAGGAGAGGAAAACCACTACCATTATTGTCCACATTTATGAAGATGGTATCAAGGGCTGTGATTTACTCAACAACAGTTTGACCTGTCTCGCGGCTGAATATTGCATGGTGAGGTTCTGCAAGATCAAGGCCACTAACACAGGGGCCGGACTCCCAACACTTCTTGTCTACAGAGGTGGGGAGCTTGTAAGCAATTTCTTAAGTGTAACTGAACAGTTCAATGAGGAGTTTTTTGCTGTGGATGTGGAGACGTTCTTGAAGGAGTATGGGTTGCTACCTCAGAAGGAAATTCCAGCACTTGGGAATGGGAACATAGAGGAGAAAGAGCTCGAATAGTTGATGAGAGATCTAATGCTTTGATATTTCTTTCCCCTCCCCAGTATATATTGCAATTGGATCTCAGCAGGGCCCATGTTCATTTAGCAAATGCTGCCTGTGCTTAAGCACTTTGTACAAACAATACATATATAAAAGCAACAGTACGTGAAGCTGAGTACTTCAGCTGCTACTATATATACTCTTTTTTTCCTATCATGCCTACGCCGTAATACTAAAAGCTTCATAGGGAAAGTACAAATAATTATAAAAATAGTCAGATAGAGACAAAACTGCTGACTCACTTGCTCCTACAGACACCCTGTCTGATTTTTTTTTTTTAACTCCAGTTGTAACCTTCAGACTCAGGCCCAGATCCCTTGTGATTTAATCTCTATAAAACGCTGGGAAACAAGCACAAAATGATAGGAAGTAGGTGCAAAGATAGCAGAGGCAGAATTCCCCAGGGTAGCTTTAGGATTTGCAAGGTGGAGAGATTTTCAGAAATTAACCTGGATTGACAGGGGCACATGTGGTTATCAGTCACCTGCAGGGGTGGGTGGGGAAAAGAAGGAACAGCAGGCAGGATTTAGGACACACAACAATGAGTTGGCTGAAGTCCAGTGGATATGGGAAGTTGTGCAGGCTAAGCCTCCAGAGACGGCTGGGTGGAGCTGCTGGAGCACCATAGCCATCAACAAACTAGTGGGTGGTCAGGAAGACTCAGAAGATTTTGACAGGGAGGCGATTCAGAGCATAGGGAGGCTACAAGGCATTAGGCAGGGCAGGGAGGCATGAGGTGGGGAAGACAGAAACGGAGACCTGTTAAACCTCTCCAAGGTTCAGCATCCCTAAGGCCGGATACTGGGTTCCCATGGCTTACCACAGTCCTCCCTTTTCCGTGAATGACTTCAATATAATAATGAGAATGGGAGATTCAACAGAACAGTTCATTTATTCTTCTAACTCACACTGTATAGTGTCTTGAAAATTGGTCCAATTAAATATGTCTTGTTCTATACTCCAGCTAATTGGATATTCAACACAATGGGTCTAAAAGAGTTGTTAGAAAATGTACGGTAGTCTTATCATGATCATTCCAGCTTTAGTCTGCAACATGCAGACAATGATCTATATTTGATGGTATTTTGAGTACCAAGACGTTACAGATTGCAAAACGGCTCTTCAAGCTAATGGCATGAAGGAACGCATTATTATACATATTAGCTCAACAAAACTTAGCACAATTAACAAAATTGTACATTATAATACTAAGGAAGTTTAAGAAGAAAAAACAGCCTTAGAGACTGACAGTGACACAACAGAGCCCAGAAACCTTGCTAGATGGGGCAAAGGTATCGTTTTCACAGTTTTAATATATTATGAGTATACTGGACCTTCTGTGTTTTGCATATAGGCTTAAAAACAAATCTCTTTACACATGCTGCTCTCAAAATAACTCAGCTGAATCATCATAAAGGCAATTGACTAAAAAGGCAAGCCCATTTGATTTATTTTGGGGATTGGGGCAGAGCTTTAGAGTGCGCCTTATTGCCCTGACCATCTTCCTGGTGCACTGGCCATGCTTCTGATACCACTGATTACACAAAAGGTGGCTTAACATTGGAATGGGGCCAAATCCTACATGCCTAGGTTTGGATTGTGTGATTGATCTCTCACATAAAATGTAGGGGCCAATCACATGACCCAAGTTCATCTGGATAGGATTTGGTCCCATTTAGATGTTTAGCTGCCTGGGGAATGTTTGGTAGCATCAAAGGCAATGCACTGGATGGATATGGAGGCAAGCCCCCCCCCCACTAGGGTTGCCAGATGCCCACTAAAAGCAAGGGGTTCCCTGCTGCTGCTCAGTGGAGTGGTGGGGAAAACATATGGGGTGAGAAACATCACCCAGTGCTGCAATGTCACTTCCAGCTAGGAACCCAGAAATGAATTGCCACATTACATGACACTCTAGTAATTTCCCTGATCTCTATTGTTTTTATCATAGAATTTCAGGGAAATCCTAGAGTATCACACAACACTGTGACATCACTTCTGGAAGTGACATCATGGTGACACACAATGCCATTTCACTATATCTGAGTCTCCTCATCTCCTGCCAGTTGTCAGCACTGGGCTGGCAATCATAATTCTCACTCACTCCCCTTTCATCGTTGTGCATCGGGCTGCAGGTCTCTTTTCCACAAGAAAAGCTGGTCTCAAAAGCTGAGTGGAAAGCATTACATCCAGTCAGAGAGGGTTAGAAATAATGAAATATCAAAATGCTAACAAGCTGAGCAGGTAAAATATTTTGCATGTTTGCAAATGGTGCAGAAACCATAGAGCACATTTTCTAGTTTACTTTTTATAATTGTGAAAATATAGACATTCAGTTACTGCTGGGAAAGGAATAAGTAAGAAATCCTCAGATACACAACTAACATCTTTGTCAGATACTACTGTGTAATGTTGCATTCTATTTTAAACATCAGGGTTGATGGAAAATGTAATTTACTAAAGCCTCTATATTTTGTGTTGGTGTAATAAATAAAAGATATCAAAAAGTGAACCTTTCAAAGGATGCTGACATCATCTTAATACATGAGAAAGATTTCAAATTTAGTTCTTGAAAAGCAAGTAAAACATTTCTGAGCTCTAAGAAATAAAAAGAGAACTCATTCATGATTATGTACACTTCTTGAAAACAGGGCATAATTAGAAATTCAGCATATTCTGATGAATTGGGACATTAGGGCTGCAATCAGATGAGCACTTTGATCAGTTGTCATTGCTTCTTCCCAAAGGATTTAAAGTGCTCGTCCAGACAGCAACATCTCTCTCCCGTCTCACAGTCGTCAGCCCCCCCCCCCGTGCTCACTCCAGACTTTCCTGACCATGTAGAAAGTCCAGCATTTATGTATCCTTCCAGTTTCACAGTGCTCCTGTGGATGTATAATCGCTCTTGTGCGGTGAAGCCATTTGGGAAGTCAGATCACTGGCTTCCTGATTCGCTGCCATTTTTTTGTGTTACCGACATGCGCATAAGCAGATATGCGCTTCAAGCAGTACTTGTACATTTTGTCACCCCCCCTCCCCCACCCGTTCCAGCTGAACCAGAGAGAGCTCCCTCCTCAGGGCCACCGTTTAAAAAACACTTCCCCCCCACACTGAACTATAGATCCCCAGCAACCTCCTCCAGCAATCCTGTTGGCCACCAGCTGCAGCTATCCTGCCAAGAGTTTGAGGCACTACTTCCCATGAGTGCCTGTATGCATGCCCAGAAGACAAATGATTAAGGAAAACTGCCCCTCCGCCCCACTCCGTGGCTGCCTCATCTGATCGATCAACCATGGGGTGAATGCATGATAAGGCCAGTAAAGGGGGGGATGTCTGATCAAACCTGTGTTTCAAAGAAACCTGGATAAATTAGAGGCGGCTCCAGAACACCATTTGGCTTAAACACAGTAAAATGACAATATAAACAATAAAATCAAAATATAACATAAGAAATAAATCAGGAGACAAATATCCCTTCAGAAATAGGTGTACTTAACATCTCTTACAGAGGGTAGAACAGAAAAACTGCCCGTGGCTTCACCAAGGTCAGGGCCATCACCGTAAAGATCCTTGCCTATATCCTTTTTCACTCTCTACTCAGCAAAGTCTGAAGCCTTCCAACCGAAGTGAGTCTTCTGACAGGAAAAGCTGTAAATTGGAAGGTGGCTTCTTAAGCTTTGAGTGAAATGGTAGGATAACCAGCCCTGTCTGCTGTAAATGGTCTTTTTAACTAGACACTGGCACACCAAACATAAATGGTATGAGGGCTAATATAGGGGGAAATGGCATCTAAGACGGAGTTTAAATCAACATCCTGAGCTAAATTAATCTGGAAATACTGCAAATGCTACAGAACCGGTTCAATCTGTATTATGCACCTCAGTATCTATCAGGAGGCAAGCAGCAGCATTTGGCATCAAACTGTACATTATACTATCAGTCTATAACTTACAATACTTCTTGGTTGTCTGTTACAAGCAGGCATGGAAACACAGACATGAGGAACAAGAATCTGAACTGAAATAATACGTTTAGGGTGACCCAGAAATTTAGTTTTAAAATTTGTCTGCTTCAGACTCTTTACTCGGTTTGGTAATTGTCATGGGGATTTAGTCTGGGCTGTTTTACAATACAGTGATTTTGGCCATTTTCCCACTGAATGTTGATCATGGATGTATTTATATTACCACTACTTCCGTCTGGCATTTGATGCATCAGTGCTTTGCAACTCCAACAGACCAGTAAATGTATAGGTATACTTGCACAACAGGAATGAAAGTCTGCTTTGACAGATACATGGAAGGATCCTAAGTCAGTAGTACCTACATCTACTGCTAAATCTATGAAGAGATTTCCCAGGTTTTTTTTTTTTTTTAAAAGTGTGTTTAACCTATTATGGAAACCACTGCATCCTTTGCCTCCAGGTGGTGGCTGGAGGTCTCCTGCTATTACAACTGACCCCCAGGCGATAGACAGGAATTCACCTGGAGAAAATGGCTGCTTTGGAAGATGGAGTTTATGGCATTCTATACCAATGAGGTCCCTCTTCTCCCCAAAACTCTGCCCTCTTCAGGCTCCACCCCCAAAATCTGCAGGCATTTCTTAACCTGGAGCTGGCAAACTACTTCATTTCCCCATCCGTGTATAATGGGAATAATCACAAACTGCATAAGAGGGTTTTGTAGGGATCAGCAAAAGATCGACTGTTCGTGCTGATACATCGCTTGAGCTGCAGTGCTGATGGGAAGGGAAACTCTGTGGGAGGAGGAGAACATTTATACCCTGCCCTTCACTTGGAGTCTCAGAGCAGCTTACAAACTCCTTTCCCTTCCCCTCTCCACAACAGACACCCTGTGAGGTAGGTGGGGCTGAGAGCGCTCTTTTGAGAACTGTCCTTGAGAGAACAGCTCTGACAGAACTATGGCTTGCCCAAGGTCATCCAGCAGGTGCAAGTGGATGAGTGGGGAATCATGCGCACTTAACCACTACACCAAACTGGCCTTTTGAAAATGTACACAAATTCTGTAGGCACAGTTCAATACATTTAATTGTGCTTTCTGTACTGTACTCTCTGCTGGTCTAGAATTCCCTGTTAAAACAACAAGATATAAAGACCATTTAAGCACATATTACCTCCTTCCTAAAAATACAGCAGGGTTACAAAATGTTTAATTATAACTGTCTCTAAAGAAAAAAGCTAATTGAAGTGGCAGGCTAAGCATGCATAAGCATGATTTCTTAGGGGAATCCACGAATCTAAAACTTTCAGGAGGTACTCATATGGCGCCAACCAAGCCCTCCACCTATTAACGCTCAACAGCAACATCCCATGACTAAAGAACATAAAATTTACTTTGATCGTTATACCAGTTGGGGTTTCTGCAAGAAAATCTGAAGGAGAAGCAGATCATAAATCACCATATATAACATTTCATTAAAAAAAGACTTAAGTGAAGCACATAGAAAGAAGTACCCAGATTACAGTTACGTATTATCAGGAGTAAAGACCACAGCATCTGGGTTCTTGTCAGCAGATTCATCTTGCTTCCCTCTGCTTTTGCCTTACACCACTCTCGAAGAAGAGCCAGTTTTTATTCCTAGCTTTTCTCCACCCTAAGGAGTCTCAAGTGACTTACACTCACACTCCCCACAACAGGCACCTTGTGAGGTAGGTGGGCCTGAGAAAGTCCTGAGAGAACTGTGACTGGCCCAAGGTCACCCAGCAGGCTTCATGTGGAGGAGTGAGGAATCAAACCCGGTTCTCCAGATTAGAGTCCACTGCTCTTAATCACTGCATCAAAACTGGTACACATTGTGAGTCTTTTAAAAAAATCTTTGGTGAGTGTCCTTCAGCCTCTGGAGCTTGATCATCTAATTGTAGCTTACTGGGTGGTTGAAATTAATTCAATAGATTAGAAACAAAGTCACAAACGGATGCATGTCTAGTTTCAATTCCTCAAGTGACAGAGGTGGAGACTAGTAAACTGCTAATGTGAATGCTTTCATGCAGGTAAAAGTTTCATGTACATTTTTGCATTCGTGTCGTTGTTGTTGTTCAGTTGCACGGTCGAGTCAGACTCTTCAATTCCCAAGTCTGTTCAGATTTGTCTCCTCCAATATGTCCCCAGAAGCGTGCTGAGATCAGCTGATAACAACTTGCTGGTGACCCCTGGCCTTAAGGAGGTCCGGCTGTCCTTGACTAGGGCCAGGGCCTTTTCAGACCTGGCCCCAACCTGGTGGAACTCTCTGCCAAATAACATCAGGGCCCTGCAGGATTTGATGCAATTCTGCAGGGCCCGTGAGGCAGAGATGTTCCGCCAGGCTTTCAGTTGACGGCAGCCATGGGAGGTTAGGACTGGCACCCTCTTGTTTTTCTTCTCTGGCCCCCACATACCCTTCCCTGCCCGACCATGCAGGACAGCAGTGTGGCCGGCAAAGGAGGACTACTATGCCATCTTTGATTGGATTTAATGTACAAATTACTGTTTTACGGTGATAATTTTAATTATATATCCATTGTATTTTTAAATGTTTTAAGGTTGTAAATCGCCTAGAGCCTGCTTGCAGGGTGGGCGATTCATAAATCCAACAAACAAACAAACAATTAAATGCAAATGTGTTGCATGGGACTACATCTCAGGTTTTCTAGCAGCCATTATTTTTCTAAATTAACCAGTAAGACATAACTTGGCAAGTAACCAGTAGCAGAAGGAACTGTATGTGTCAAAAAAGAACAGTCTGACCCAGATTCAGCACCAAGAAAGCCTTAAATCTGGCAACTTAAGCCTATTTGCATGACTCTCCTATTTCACATAATTTATTCAGCACCTGGGGGTCACAGGGCCAGGTAAAGAAGAGATTGGATTTATACCCCGCCCTTCACTACCCAAAGGAGTCTCAGAGCGGCTTACAAACTCCTTTCCCTTGCCCTCCCCACAACAGTCACCCTGTGAGGTAGGTAGGGCTGAGAGAGCTCTTTCAAGAACTGCCATTTTTCAAGGACAGCTCTCGTCTGAACTATGGCTTGCCCAAGGTCATCCAGCAGGTGCAAGCGGAGGAGTGAGGAATCAAACCCAGTTCTCCTAGATTAGAGTCTGTGCACTTAACCACTACACCAAACTGACCATAAAGAGCTATATGGTCACTACAGACCTGCCTGCTGAGCACTGTGAACCTTGCTCAGCCACCATACATTTACCCACACAACTCTGATCAGGATGATAGTGCAAGAGGCATGGTGTGTGTGTGTGTCAAGACTTCCCCATGCATACCACTTTCCTCACTTGAAATGGCCCCAGGGAGCCACTCACTGTACCTCTTTGTTTCACTGATAGGGGCAGATACAGAACACGATTGCGCTGCCCTTTGAGGGAAACATTTGCGAGGAAGAAGGGGGATACCCTTCATCTCCCATTCACCACTACACATTCCCAATTAGATTACACCCAGCTACTGGGATGTGCAGAAAGGCCACAGATAAGAAAAGGGTGAGACCCAGTTCTACCTCACCTGCCATCTCCATGGGCAGGGCACTCACAGGGCTGGGTTCCCTCCAAGAGGTTAGCTAAACTAATAAACTGTTCTGACAGGTGTATTATTCACTTGCCTACAGCAAAAGAAAAGAAAGGCTAGGTCTTCCCTGCCCTTTATGAACAAAGGGGAACCCCCACACATCAAATCGCAGTGGGATTTGTTAGGTTAAACCAGGTGTTTGGCCCGGAGCGATTGTACTTTCTTGAAGTCTATTTCCAAGCCTCTACAGGCAATGAGCCAAGGTTACCACAAATCCTTTCAGACACAGAACAGTCATCTTTAGACCGATTTCACGCTATAAGAATTCTGCATGCAAGAACAGGGCAGGGGGGGAAATATAATTAACCGTCTGAGAACTAACAGGTGGATAAAAGATGTACCACCCCTGGAAACCCATTGAATCGCAAATACAAAGCAAGTTCTAACCTAGCATGGCAAGTGAAGGCTGGCAGACAGAATTCAGAAGCAGAGGAAAATGAGTTAGGAACTGAACACTTCCTCCCTTCCAGAGGCTGCTCCTTTGACAAATATGACTTGGCCTCAACCGTTGCATTCCTGAACTCTTCCCAGGTTCTAACTGCTGGTTTCCTAAAACAGCACAGGTACTATTACATCCAAAGTTGTTGTTGTTTTTTTTTTGTAAATGAAGGCAGGTATCTCCCAGATAGAAGACATCACTTATCAAATTCCAAATCCCTTAAAGAATCTGCTATCTATGAACTCTTTTCTATTGCATGTCAAGAAGAGCATCATCCCGGGGTAAAAGGTAAAGGTTCCCTTGCTCGAAAGCCAGTCGAATCCGACTCTAGGGTTGCGGTGCTCATCTCCGTTTCAAAGCCGAAGAGCCAGCGCTGTCCGAAGACGTTTCCGGGGTCATGTGGCCGGCATGACTAAACACTAAGGCGCATGGAACGCTCTTACCTTCCCACCGAAGTGGTACCTATTTATCTACTTGCAATTTCTTGCTTTCAAACTGCTAGGTTGGCAGGAGCTGGAACTAGAGACAGGAGCTCACTCTGTCATGCGGCACACTCGGGTCTCAAACTACTGAACTGCTGACCTTCCACAGCCTGCAGTTCAGCGTCTTAACCACTTGAGCCACCGCAGCTCTTTGACTAGTGCAAAACAAAACATTGATGTGTTCCTCAAAGTCTTACGAAGTGCTTTTAGCGAAGTGTCATGCCTGCGCCCAACTTCTCTCCCCGCCCAAACTGAGGCATCACGTTGTGCCACAGAGCATCTGATTGTGACAGGCTCCCAAGTCCCATTGTAAAGCATTATCCCTAATTGTCCCACTAGTACTGCTGTGTCAGTGTGAGAACTAACTCTATACAGTGCTATAGATGAGGCCTTAGAGCAAGCAGGAAACGTGGTGAAATTGTCTGTACCTCTATGAGGTAAGTACACCTGAGGTGAAATTGTCCGTTCCTCTATGAGGTAAGTGCACCTGAGGGAATGGAGAAAGAGAATCAAAGGCTGCTTAACCAAGGCAAGTGGGGTTATGCTGCTGGGGTTTTGTTTGTGCAACTGGAGAACATGATCAGCCTATTAATCGGAAATTAGAACACTGGAAAATTTAGGATACTCTTACGGAAGACCACTTGCTGGCTGAACAAGTTATCCAAACACTGATCACGTCAACTTAGGATATATCTATGCTACAAAGACATACTGGCATTACAGCGTTCACTGCTTTTCTGCCCCAAAAATGCTGGAACCATCCATGGTGAGGGAGCTCAGAATTCCCAGATCTTCCTCCTAGAGCTACATTATCAAAATAATTTGACAGGGTGGGGTTGGGGGAAAGATTTAACCAGTTTCAACCTATAAGGCAGACATGCTCTAACAGACCCTGGGATGCTCCCTTTAACAGAAGAAAATGTAGTCATAGCCACTAAATTCTTTTAACACCAACACCTGAATTACTGGGTAATTCAAGGAAGAAGAAAAACCGCTTCAGATCTCATGGCTTCCACAGCTCTTAAAACACACAAACACAAGGGCTTTTAAATAGCAAGGAGGAAAGTTAAGTACCCAATTGACAAATTCTTCCTGGAAAAATACTGTTATAATACAAGTATTATCTGCTAGTGGGTAGAGTTGTCGGTTCCCCCCCCCCCTTTTAAAACCACACCACCTACACGATTTGCATGCAGAAACAAGACGGCCAAAGCCATAATCATTATTATTTAGAACAGCTAATTGGTTCCATATATATTTTTTTAAGGTGGCACATTGGGTCACTAGTGCAATCAGTTCCAGAGGTGCAGTTCTTCTTAGGATGTCCGTGATGGCTGGAATTTGCAGGATGATTCTCCAGGCCAGAAGTCTAGTCACTGAAGTAGTTAAAGGAGAAGGCTGCAGCTGATATTGCAACAGCCGCAGCTATCATAACTCCTAAAAAGAAAGAAAGAAAATAGGGAGAGAAGAAAGAAGTTCAGTATGTGAAGAACCTAGATTGCTAGAAAGCAATGAGTGGGGGAAGAGGAATTAACATAGATACAGTCAAGGCAGCTAGACTGTTAATGGGTTTAGATACTGATACTTGGCTTTTTCCTCCAATGGGGACCCAAGGCAGCTTTTGCCATAGTTCTCTTATCCTCCATTTTACCTTCATGACCACCCTATGAGGTAGGTGTGACTAGTCCAAGGTCACCCAGCCAGCTTCTGTGGCAGAAGCAGGGATTTGAACCCAGGCCTCCCAGATCCCAGTCCCATATACTGACTATGACATCATGCTGGTTCTCACCAGTTAAATGGAAATGACTTCCGTAAAATGCTTTCCCCCCTGTTCATTCAAACACAAACAGCTTTGACATGCGATGGAATTGGGACATTGCAACTCAGTGTCCGCTTCTGCCAGCATGTGTCGGACTTAATGTGTAACCCATTGCCTCTGCACAGAACACAACTGTGTATGTGTGTGTGTGTGAAGAGCTGTCAAGTCACAGGTGAATTACAGTGACCCTGTAGGGTTTTCAAGACAAGAGACGTTCAGAGGTGGTTTTGCCCATTGCCTGCCTCTGCGTCGCAACCCTGGACTTCCTTGGTAGTCTCCCATTCAAATGCTAACCAGGGACTACCCTGCTTAGCTTCAGGCTAGCTTGGACCATCCAGGTCAGGGGGTAATGTGATGAGTCCAGCAAAATCAGGAATGGGTGACGGTGGCAAACACATCTCATACTATTATACCTGCACCTCTGGAGTGTGCACCACAGACCCAGGGAGATACACAAAGGCAGTCCAAGCGTATGTCGATTTCACTGGATCTGTTCAATGCAAACGGGGAAAACATACGAACGCAGCACTCCAGAATCTCCCTCTGCTCCCTGGCCAAACTCTACTCAATGAAGACAGACTGTGTGACGGCATGGCAGAAACTTTCTGATGCTCTGGCGCATTAAAACTGCTGTTAACACACAGGTCCACACAGGCACCAGTGACACATTGGATGTTGCAGTCAAAAAGAGCAAGAGTCCAGTAGCACCTTAAAGACGAACAAAATACGTGGCAGGGTTTGAGCTTTCTCGTGAGTCACTTCTCCCTTCTTCAGATACCAGAAGAAGTGAGCAGTGACTCATGAAAGCTCATCCCCTGCCACATTTTTTTTTGTTAGTCTTTAAGGTATTGCTGGACTCTTGCTCTTTTCGACTGCTACAGACAGACTACCACAGCTACCCATCTTGATCTACCACATTAGATGGAACACAGGCAGGTGAGGCAAATATAATCCTGCACCCTGTTGTTCTCTGGGCAGACTTTGTCAGGTGTGCACATCTGGCTAAAGCATTTTCTCCCTGTACACTTTTGAATCCCACCCCAGCCCTACTCTCCATGTATACCCCTAGCTCAGAGGTCGACCGTTTGAGATACTCTGAAACATTGACTGGAGTAGTCCACCCCCTTCTATGGAAGTCAGGATGGGTGGGGGAGCAAATAAAAAGGAACAGGAGAAATGCAGAATATTACAACTACGTATTTCAGTGACAACTTTTTATTTCAATTGCACCTCCCTCATTTCTTCTCCTCTTTTTGTTACCTCCCTAATCCCAAATTGGCCATCGTTTAATTTACTGCCTTCTCTAAGGACAGCATCTAAGGAGTGACTTTGGGGGTGGCCCAAGGGTTTGCACATGCCCAATCCCCCCCCCTTCCTTGAAGAATGGATTCCCCTTCTCAGAACTAACACTCCCAAACTTTCAAAGACAATTTGCCCTTAAGTATGGAAGTGGCACCATTTGGGAAACGATCGGAATGCAGAAATAATGGTGCGGTTCTTTGGATCCTGATAAAAGAGGTCAACTACTTTAACCACAACACCAAAATATTAATTTGCACAGCTGCAGGTAAACAGCACAGCAAGTGGAGCAAGAAATCTTTAAGAGATCAAAAGAGAGATACAGCACTGTATAGATACAGGGGAGAGCAAGGCCATCAGATCGCTTTTAGGATCCCATAAAAAGGACTGGGACTGTACCATACTTGAGGCAGGGGCAGTCCCAGGGCAAGGAAATCAGCTAGGTCTTTGTGCTGGGACCTTTTACAGGCCAGACTGTGCTTGCACAATCACAAATGGGCTTCAGGCTTCGGTCAATGTGTCTTGTGTACTCGCCAGAGGTCATTTCGGGGGGGGGGATCGCAGTTCCCTGGGTGAGGTACGGGGGGCGGGGCACATGACGAAGCCCCGCCCCCTGCTTCCGGCCACCCCGCTTCCGGCCCTCATTCAGCCAGGAGGAGGCAGAAGAAGAGGGAGGGTAAGTTACTTCCTCCCTGCCTCTCCCCACCCCTGCCTGCCTGGGGCCAGGGAGGGCCTTCACGGGGCTTCCTTGCACTCCCGCCGGCCTTGCAGGTCCACCGCCCGGCCCCTCATGGGGCTCAGCAGGGGAGCTGCAAGGCCGGTGGCGGCGGCCGGGATCGTTGGGGGCGGGGTGTGTGGCCTTATGACACACTTCTGGTGATGCCAGGGGGTGTGGCCTTATGACACACTTCCGGTGATGTCAGGGGGTGTGGCATATGCTAATGAGTTATGCTAATGAGTTCCCCTAGCTCTTTTTCTACGAAACGACCCCTGGTACTCGCACACAGTGGTAAGATTCCTATTATTGGTCCATGAGCCTTGTATACTCGCACACAGTGGTAAGATTCCCATTATCGGTCCATGAGTCTTGTATACTCGCACACAATGGTAAGATTCCTATTATCGGTCCATGAGCTTTGTGTACTCGGGCACAGTGGTAAGATTCCTATTATCGGTCCATGAGCCTTGCATACTCGAACACAGTGGTAAGATTCCTATTATCGGTCCATGAGCCTTGTATACTCGCACACAGTGGTAAGATTCCTATTATCGGTCCATGAGCCTTGCATACTCGCACACAGTGGTAAGATTCCTATTATCGGTCCATGAGCCTTGCATACTCGCACACAGTGGTAAGATTCCTATTATCGGTCCATGAGCCTTGCATACTCGCACACAGTGGTAAGATTCCTATTATCGGTCCATGAGCCTTGCATACTCGCACACAGTGGTAAGATTCCTATTATCGGTCCATGAGCCTTGTATACTTGCACACAGTGGTAAGATTTCTATTATCGGTCCATGAGCCTTGTATACTCACACACAGTGGTAAGATTCCTATTATCGGTCCATGAGTCTTGTATACTTTCAGAACTCTCGGATGTATGCCATCCGGGCCTGGTGATTTATCAGTTTTTAAGTTGTCTTATCAGTCGTAGGACCTCCTTTCTCATCACCTCAATCTGACTCAGGTCTTTCAACACCCATCCCAAAGTCAGCGGTTCTGGAGTGGGCAAGTACTTCTCATCTTCCATAGTGAAGACAGAGGCAGAAAATGCATTCAGCTTCTCAGCCATTTCCCTATCATCCTTCACTACTCCTTTTACCCCTTGGTCATCCAAGGGCCCTATTGCCTCCCTGGCTGGTTTCCTGCTTCTAATGTATTTGAAGAAAGTTTTATTGTTGATCCTTACGTTTTTCGCTATATGCTCCTCATATTCCCTTTTTGCCTGCCTGATCACAGACTTGCATTTCATTTGCCACAGCCTGTGTTCCCTTTTATCAGCCTCACTGAGACTAGGTTTCCACCGCTTAAAGGAATCCTTTTTACCTTTTACAGCTTCCATTACTTTGTTTGTTAACCATGCAGGCTTTTTTCTATACCTATTAATGCCTTTCCTAACCTGCAGTATATATTTTTTCTGAGCTTCTAGGATTGTAGTTTTAAATAGTTTCCAAGCGTCCCCAATGATTTTGACCCTTTCTACTTTTCCTTTCAGTTTCTTCCTCACATGTCCCCTCATATCAGAGAAGTTACCCCATTTAAAGTTAAAAGTGGTTGTGTGAGTCTTTTTGTTCAATTCCCTATTTATACAAAGGTTGAACTCAACAACATTATGGTCACTGTTCCCAAGTGGTGCAATCACTTTTATATCTCTCACCAGGTCTTGGGCGTTACTTAGGACCAAATCCAGGATCGCCTCTCCCTTGATAGGTTCTGTGACCATCTGCTCCATAGCATTGAGAGTGTCTAAAAACTCAATCTCTTTTTCCCAACTTGAACACATATTGACCCAATCAATGTGTGTGTAGTTAAAATCACCTATTACGACACAGTTTTTTTTGTCTAGCCGCTATCTTTATACTCACACAGTGGTAAGATTCCTATTATTGGTCCATGAGCCTTGTATACTTCCACACAGTGGTAAGATTCGTATTATCCTTTTGTAGCTCAAATACTTTTGCCCAGCCTGAGACCTTGAGAGGAAACTGGCTGTACAGAACAACACTGCAAACACACAACACAGTGTCCAGATACATCATGGGCTGCTAAAGTACGTGTGTGCACTGGGGGAGTGGGCTAGCTCAGAAACAAGAGTCTCCTTCAGAAAAAAATCACCGGACATTATTGAGAACAAATGCGTGGTAGTGGATTGCATATCAGACTATGATCTGGAAGACCCCGGTTCAAATCTCACTCACTCAAGCTTACTGGGAGACACTGGCCAATCTTTCTCAGCCTAAGCTACCTCACAAGGTTGCTGTGAGGATAAAGTAAGTGGTGAGAATTCATGTGTGTTGAGCTCTTTTAAGGAAGGGCAAGGTATAGATGTGACTGCCAGACCAGTGAATGCAGGCAAATCTTTTAATATACCTTCAGATAATACACCAGCATTTGAATCCTGACAAAGGCGGGAATGCTAAAAAAATTCCCCCCAAATGGTGGTCTTAGGGGACAGGGGACCCCCAGGAACAGCATGCGGGGGGCATTGGAGGGCTGTCATGGGAAGGGATGAAATTTGCAACAGCACCCCACCCCTGTGTGCACCTGAAGATTTGGTCAATGGGACCCAACCCAATATATCTCGTTACATTTCATCCTTACAATTCATAAACAAATTTTAGCTTTGATACAAACAGTCCTGCTTCATAAGTCTCTATAGATTTTCCTAACTTTCAGTTCTTTACCCCCCACTGCTACATCACAAACATCTTTCTTAAATAGGGAAGTTAACTGGGTGTGTCAGAGAAACAATATTTATCATGGAAGTCAGTAAAAACTCCTAATAACGATACAGATTTCCCTTTACAGTCAACTAGCTATATAAACCAGATGACATCACTCTAATTTCTGATCACTTAGAGATTTCTCCCAGTCAGCTGTTTTGGGAGACGCATGATGGAAGGGGTCTCTTCTGGAAGACGCCTGCAGCCCCAACACCTGCAGCCCCCCCACAAGCTTCAAGCTTGAACACCTCTCCCCATTATCAAAGCTATGTAAGGTTTACTAAAGGTATAGATCTTACCCAGACAGTAAGTAATTACCTCCAGAAGAGCACTTGCTGAAGTCTACATACCTATGTTTTGGTGAAGTTTCAGCAGCAGTGTTTGTTTTGTCAACTGTTTGTGTTGAATGTCATCTGGAAATTCCTTTGGTGGGATTACTTCAACTGTATGAGAAAGGAGGCAGAAGAACTAGATTTGGTCACCAATTCCATTCTCACCCTGCCTTCTCCCCTCTCCCTACCTCTAAAACACAAATCTTTGTCAACACTATTTAGATGCTCCATTTTGGAAGCAAGAAGGTACAAGTAAGGTGCATGCAAAATGAACCGATTTGCAGAATTTAGAGTGGATATAGGATATATAAAGCTGTGGGTCTTATTCTATATACCAGAGCCACTGAAATATACGTCCAGGACACAAAAGTGAACTGGACAGTAACTCTGAAAAAGGAAACTGAAAAGCCAAGGGTACTGTAAGCTCCCAGAAGCTGAATAATTTAAAACAATGTATCATATAATTAGTGCTAGTTTGCAAGAGGGGAAACAACCAGAACATACAAAGATCCCTAAGACTCTATTTGCACATATCCTGACAAGCATACTTCCTGCCAAGGCAGACTAGAGTTGCATAAAGACTTCTGTCCATGTGAGCAATACTTGGCCCTTTGGAAGGTGCACTGCTTCTGTTGTATGTTGGATTCTACCCAAAAAAAATCACATGTGTAAAAACCTGCCCATGGAAATGACGACAAAGCCTGCAGCAACCAGACTGGTAGGAGTTTATGAACAACACTAAATTCCCATAAAAATTTGCTTTAGGCAGGAACACAACAGCAGATAAATTGACCAACACCTGGAATTCTCATATCTGTATAAATAACCAATCTTCCAATCAGTCACTGTCAGCTACCTTTTATCAGCTGAAGGAATGCCCACAGACCGAACCAAGGCAGAATGCAGCACTTCTCTTGCCCACACACCTACAGTAAGTATATCACAGACCACCACCAGTGCCAGGAGCAAACACAAACAGGCTTCAGATGAATCAAAGCAGTAAACGATGCCATTTATCCGAGACGCCTGTGTACATAACCAGTTTTAAGAGCAGATAGTTCCAAACCTACAAAAACAATGTGTGATGAAAACAAAACAAGCCCTTCCCCTAAGAATATTCTATTATGTGCCCCACATTTCCTCCTGCTTGACAGATTTTGTGAAAGACAATGGGTATTTCATCTTAAGCAACCATTGCAAACAATTACATTACGATGTACAATGGGAGATGGAGAAGTAGTCACTAAAACCAAATTTTTTCCAAACACCCAAATTTGGTTAGCCCATCACGCACACCATTAGCCCAGATCTTTGCAACTACAAAATCTAATAATGAAGATCTTTTTGCATGCCAATTTTCATCCTTAGCGGGGACACTCTGCCATAAAAAAGCAACAGATTTGCCTTAAGAACAGTTCTATCAGCCCTTAGAGCCTGTGCAGAGCTTCTACTGGTCCAGGGGCACAAAACTGTCAATGCTGCTCTCTCAAGCTCTTTTACAACAAATTGTTCCTTGAGCACAAAACTCCAAATTATGTTAAGTATGTAATCTGGCAGAAACAAGAAGGGGAAAAAACTGAACCTAACGATAAACTCCAGAACCAAACAAAGGTTAGTGAAAAGGAGGGCCAATATTAAAACCTTTCCATAAAAAATAAAAAGAGGTACATGTATTTATTAATAATAACAAATTTTAAAACATATATAGGGGCCCATTTACAACCAATGTATATAAAACATAACAATGTCGAGGGCTTAAAAAGTTGACCTTACGCGTTTCAGCCAAATAGGCCTTCCTCAGAGGTCATACATATGTGGTAAGATGGTTAATAATTATATTCCCATAAACACAATCAGAAATATATACAAAATATAGATTCAATAAGGACCATAAAGTAAATTGTTCAAAAGTAAAATCACCAGGCACAGGGTAAATATGCACATAAGACCTTTAAAGTGCAATCACTAGCCCAGTGGTTATAAAATAAACTTATGGTCCAAAAATATCCTTCTTTGATTGTGTTCCCACAGTATTCACAAGTAAAAAGCACTATGTAATCTGACCTGCAAAATCTATTATTCTTTACTAGATCTTGCAACTGCAGAAGTTTGGGCTACTTGTGTATAAATTCAACATTAGCAGTGCAGGGGGTTGGACTAGATGACCCTGGAGGTCCCTTCCAACTCTATTATTCTATGATTCTATATCTTGTAGGGAGATTCTGAGGTTTCCCCCCCCCCCCCACTTTTAAAGGTGAAGCTCTTATTCAGTTTCTATGGGAAAGTTTAAGAGAACAATGTTAAGCACACACACACACCCCCAACAAAGAGTTTATGCAGCTCAAAATGCATTCAGACACACCGGATGTTTTTCAATAAATCCTGTTTAGAGCACCGACTTAAGCTATTTCGCGCTGTACTCTTATTTGCAGTGCTACCCTCTTGGAAGACGGAAAACTAACTCACAGGCTTGTTTGTTTTTTTAAATGGCTGGCTCGAAATGTGTGAGCTGTGCCATGTTTTTAAACAATTGTGTCAACACAGTCCCCAGCAACAGCAAGTTAAGTGCATAAGAATGGTTTAGACAACAGTACTGGCCGGTATCTGACCTTTCCATTAAGGAAAGTCTGAAGCCTTCCTCGCCCTGACCTGCATATCCCAGGCAATCCTGATCTCATCAGATCTCGGAAACTAAGCAAGGCCGACCCGGGCAAGTACTTGCGACGGGAGACCTCCAAGGAATACCAGGGCTGGGATGCAGAGGGAGGCAATAGAAGCCACCTCTAGGGGTCGCCATAAGTCAACCATGACTTCCAGGCACACACACACACACACACACACACACACACACACACACAAAAGACAGAAAAGTCTGAAGCCTTCCTCAAACCTAAAAAGCCCTTCTTCCAGCTTAAGGGGCTCTTCCACTGGGGGAAGACTCCTGAGGCTGAGGAAATTTCCCCAGCCCAAGATAGGACAGCACTCTTTGTTTTGGCACATGAGCTTGTGGCATTGCTTTGGCACGGTCAGCCAAGGCAAGATACCTTGCTATGCGGCCAGGTACCCCATCTTGCTGTACTAATAAAAAACACCGAGATAGAAACCAAACGTCACTGCAACCAGCCAGAGGCAGGGCTCTGGAGAGGCCATTGATCTTAGACACCTTGGATGCATCAGAATGAATCAAATCCACTTGGGTCTAGCTTCCTGACAGAAAGTAATCTGGCTCTTAGCTGCTATATTTACCTGTGCTCATTTCCTCTACTGTGTGCAAATCCTCGGCTTGAACAGCTTGATCCAGCATTTCAAGGAAACGCTCTTGGATTTCCCTGACTGTCTCGTCACCAAACTTGTAGTCACAAACCAGCACACAGGACCCTGTGATGGGGGCAAATACTCTGCAAGGCAAGGCATGATACTCCCTTTCCAAGCCTAAGAACAAAGAGAAGAGAAAAAAAGATGAAAGCCATTGTCCAAGTACTGCCAGAGGACACTAGAGTGGCGTCAGAAAGACACTTGCTATTGGCTGACTGCCACTGCCCATGCTGATCTCCTTTATTTCACAGTAATTTAAAGACACATAAGACAAGAAAGAAGAGCCAGTGGCCCTCTTTCTGAAAGTATTTGAATTGGCATAACATACACAAACCAAATGTTAAATTAGGTACAGTCCAATATTCCTTGCTCAGCATTAGCCATTGGGAGATTCTGGTTCTTAAATTCTGGCTCTCTCTGAACAAGCCTGTCCTTTGTCCAGCTCCCATGCTGGTATCTTTTAGGCCAACAAATCCTTCAACAAGCATGGTTCCTAATGCACACACAGCATCAGAGCAGTCTTGGCACAAGAACACTTTATATTCCGAGCTAAGCAATTCATTGATCAGCCAGCATTCAGTGTTACATTTCCATTGTTTAAATTGGTTTTACTTCAACTGCTGGTTTAACCATGGCTTTTTTGCATTAGGAACCCTTTGAGAGCCAGTGGTTAACAGTGCCAGACTAGTATCTGGGTGACCCAGGTTCGAATCCCTATTCGTGCCATGGAAGCTCACTGGGCCAGTCATACTGTCTCAGCCTAACCTACCTCATAGGGTTGCTGTGAGGATAAATTACAGGAGAGAATGATGAAAGTTCTTTGGGTCCCCGCTGGTGAGAAAGGCGGGGTATAAAGGAATGATTATTTATGAATAATTTAGGAATTATTTATAATTGAACTGTTTTTAGATTATTTTATGTGGATTTTGTTATTTATGTATTAACCAGTGTAAGCCACCCTGAGCGTGCTTTGCCGGGAGGGTGGGGTGCAAATTAATTAAATAAATAAATGGATTCATTGGCTGTTGTATCCAATTGCAGAAATGAATATAAAACCCTCAACAGCAGCTGAGGGTCCCCTGCTTGGAGCTCAATAGGTCACCGCGGGGGGGGGGGGGTTCTGCTATAGCAAAAGTGCCCTTTTCCCCATGGAAAACCACGTTTAGATTCAACTCTCCAAAGACAATGCTTTCACCACAAATGATGGGATGAAGGGGGCTACCATATGTCATGCTGCCATTGTTGGGCCAACCAGAACTATATAAAACAATTGCTCACAACAATACTAAAAAAAACCCACAACTTCTTTTGCTGCTGTGTTTGTTAAATTGTTTGGTGTAGTGGTTAAGTGCACGGACTCTAATCTGGGAGATCCGGGTTTGATTCCCCACTCCTCCACTTGCACCTGGCTGGATGACCCTGGGCAAGCCATAGTTCTGGCACAGCTGTTCTTGAAAAAGAGCAGTTTCTGTCAGAGCTCTCTCAGCCCCACCTACCTCACAGGGTGTCTGTTGTGGGGAGGGGAAGGGAAAGGAGTTTGTAAGCTGCTTTGAGACTCCTTTGGATAGTGAAGGGCACGGTATAAATCCAATCTCTTCTTCTTCTTAAATGGCATTTAAAAACCGAAGAGTTCCTCACATTTTTTAAAAAATATATACTTTTTAAAACAATCTTTATAACAATACTTTCCCATTTCATTTCTAACCCAGATACAGTTCCTTATAAAATAGTCTTAAATCCATTTCAGAATGAGCCTTCCAAGCTGGACTTTATACAGATTATTGACATAATGCCTATTTTAATATTGCGCAAAATAATGTGCAGGAGAAGGAGGAACTTAATGTGAAAGTTTACCAGTGACTTACTAGACAGTCCTAGGCAGCTTCCCAAAGGGATGGGGCTAAAGGGAGAAGAGAATTCCAGCCCAACTGGCTCCTGCTCTGACTTTCTCAGATATTCCATTTTTACTGCAGTTTGTTTGTTATTGTTACTTATTTTAATTTGGAACAAAGAACAGCAAAAAGCAAGATGGATTTGGACAGAGGGATTAAGAGGAAGAGGTCCTGCCAAAAAGTTTCATTTTTCAGCACTAAATTGGCACATATAACAGACATTCAAGTATGTAGAGAACGTACACCACCTAGAGAGGCAACTGAAAATTGCAGGCAATGTTCCTCATTTACAGGTTTCTTTGGTCTTTCATTGTTTTATATCATTAAACAAAAATGAAAAATAAAGAGTGGAAATAAAAGTAATGTTTCTGCTCTGCTCAGCCCCAACATAGTTCACAGAGGAGGTCCTGAAAAGAAGAAGACAGGCAAGTAGACTGGCTTTTATGGCAGAGCAGCGTCTAGGCTACACTGGACCCCTGAAGGATTAGGCTACAAGAAGGCACCCCGTCTTTCCATTCTCAGCACATGCAAAAACATTTATGCTGTTAAGTGTTCTGTGCTGTTTTTATTTATTTATTCTCAGAGCTGGAAGGGACCACCAGGGTCATCTAGCCCAACCCCCTGCCAACACAGAAACTACAACTATAATATCCCTGACAAGGAGGTATCCTCCTTGTTTTTATGTCTGAGACAGAATTCAGTGCTGCATTTTTAATAGGTAATTTTTATCAACGTTTAAACTGTTTTTTTTTCTGACCTTGTTTTACTTTGTAAACTTGCACAAGTTTCTCTGGAGAGGTGGCATATGAACATTTTCCGAATACAACCACAAGGGGGACAACTATTCTCAAAAAAGCGTAAAATGGACCGGCACAAGTATTTGTTTTGGCTCAGACCCTGGGCCGAGGTGTGTGTGTGTGTGTGGAGTGGCACTTTCATTCTTGTGAAGGATTTGATGGAACATATGACTACAAATTCTGTCCCAGATTCAGAAAGAGCTAAAGAAATGTGCAAGTACTTTCAGGGGCCCATGGGGTTTTTGTAGGCCTAGAACCTGTTTCCTGAACACATGCCATATGGCAAACTACTGTTGAAATCAAGGAAGACTTTCAAAGAAAATTTTTAATCTGGCATGAGGGTGAGGTATTGGCAGGTCAAAAGAAAAGATCACGGGCATGGTGATTTCACAAAGAGCGGCATTATTGTCAGCTAATATCCACTGTTGCTGCTGTTAAAGAAACAGGGCCCAGCAAAAACAAAACTTTAAAAGAGCAAACTTGGCAACAGGATATCAGATAACCTGAAAGGTTAGAGAAGTTTCCATAAATGTCAGATTAAGGCTGGAACCACCATATGAAGAAAAACAGCTATGACTATAAGATCAATAGTGACGGCAACTCCTACATAAACAACTTGTTACAGTAGAGTCAAACACATGAATTTATGTGAACATAGGCTTTGTTTTCACTGAAAAGTGAACACTCCCTTGTGTTTCAAAAATAATCATTTCAACACCAAACATTAACAGGCAAAGTTACTTGGATTTTAATTAAACACACAGTGCGGCATTCCCATGATCTTTAGAAGAAATTTTGATTGAACATGCACGTATTTTGATTGAAGTGCACGTATCCATATTGGAATACCATACCTGAGTCGGGGGATTACTTTGGCCTTGAAGACTTTTAATGCAGCTGGTATGAATTGATTGCCTCTGGCGTCGTTGCACAGACCAAGATGCATTATACTGGAAGTGTAAACCTAAACGTTTAAGAATTTTAACTTGTTCAATTACTTGACCTCCAATTGTCCATTTAGATAGTTTCCAAGTTTTAGAGAAGACAAGTATTTTTGATTTTTCATGGTTTAGGAGTAGTTTATTAGTTATAAAATATGACAGGCATCTATTCAGTGAGCACTTTAAGGCCAGCTTCGGAACAAAATAATAGTACCTTGTCATCTGCATATAATAGCTGAGGGACATGGACAGAATCCAGTTTAGGAGCATGGCCATCAACAACTTCGAGGTAAAGGGAGACATCATTAAGGAACAGATTGAATAAAAAGGTTGCTAATATGCAGCCTTGTTTGACTCCTTTGTTGGACAGAATTTTTGAGGTTAGTTTCCCTGTCAGTGAGCATTTAATTGGACATTTTGTTGCATAGCTGTTTCATGAGGTTAAGGAGTCTTTTATCTATGTTTAATTGCTGTAATTTAGCCCAAAGGAGTTCCCTATCAATTGAATCAAATGCCCCTTTAAGATCTATAAAGCAGCGTACAATTTTACTTTGCTTCTTTTTACATACTTGTTAAATCAGATGGTCTAATACAATGTAACGATCTGAAGTCGTTTTCCCTTTACAAAATCCCAGCTGTTCCAGGCCTATAACTCTCTGTTCTGTCATCCATACGGTAATCTTAGACAATAAGTGCTTGACGTATAATTTACCCATCACGGAAAGCATACTGATTGGTCTATAGTTGGAAGGAACTGAGCAATCACCTTTTTTGTAATTTGGGACTATGATTGCATTTAACCATGCATCAGGATTTTAATTAATATGCAGTTTTACAATTCCTTACTTTTCTTTCCCGGCGTTTCATTCATAAGCAGATCTTCAAACAAGATTTCACACCGATCAGAGAGTGTGCTTATCATGTCCCTTCTCAGGGCCTACAGAGGTAAAAAACAAACAAACCCAGAAAAATACAAGGACATTTCCAGGGTGGCAAAAAATATTCTAAGTCACTACCATGCTGAACACCAAAGATTCTCATGCTTCTCTAAGTACTGGCCACCTGTGCAATGAAATGGACAAAGATATGGGGGGGAGGGGGGAGCTAGGTGGAACAGATTCCCCTTATATCCAAAAGACGGTGGTGTGCTTCCCTTCCTGTTCCTTGACAACCTGATGTCATGACTGCAAAGGCATCACAGGAGGAAGCCCCAGTAGCCCCCTGAGTTGTACTTGGAAACAGCTCAGTTCACATGGAAGCTCTCCATGTGGGAAAAAGCCAAAATTGTGGAACTAACTCCCAGTGAATACAGTGGCAGCTATTAGCATGGATGGCTTTAAAAGGGGATTAGACAGATTCACGGGTGATAGGTCCATCAGCGGATACTGGCCATGGTGACTAAAGGGAACCTCCACATTCAGAGGCAGTAAACTTCTGAATACCAATGCTAGGAGGCAATATTGAGGGGTGGGGAATAAAGAGAGACCTTGGCCTCTCTGCCTTGTTTGTTGGCAGCTCTACGTACAGCTTCCCTTGAGGCTGATCTGGAAGTCAGAGCTTGTCCAGAATGCAGCGGCCTGGGTTCTCATAAGGACACCGGTAACAGCACACATACAGCCTGTGCTCCGCCAGCTGCACGGGCTCCAAGTTGAGTACCGGGTCATGTATGGGACCACCTCTCCTGGTATGTCCAGGTGATCAACATCTATCGGAAGTCCCTGGCCCAAAGAGCGTCCAGCCTTTTCGACCCTGGCTCCAGCTTGGTGGAACTCTCTGCCTACCAACCTCAGGGCTTGGAAGGCAGAGATGTTCTGCCAGGCATATGACTGAGGACAGCAATGGTTTTAACATCAACAGTCTAATGGTTAACAGTTGCCAACAGACATTTGGTTCACTAACTGCTTTCTCACACACACACACACACACACACACACACACACCCTGCAGTTATAGTAAATTGGGGGTTAGAATTGTATTACAGTCCCTGTATTGGGTAATTTCAGAATTGCATTTTTAGACTATTTATTATTTTGATGTATTTTTGTAGGAATCTCTTGTACACCGCCCTGAGCCCACTTGCAGAGAGGGCGGTATGAAAACCTAATATAATAAATACACTGGTTGGCCCCTGTGTGAAACAGGATGCTGGACTAGGCGGACCAATTTTATGTTCTTGTAAAGCAATGTTTATACGGGCACTTACGCACGACACAGCAAGGTAAAGGGAAGTCACAGAATGGGCTTTTCAGATGACACACACGCATGGCTCGAATTTAACTGGCATGCAAGCAATTACTTCTCATGGATTAAGCCAATTCCACTTTGCCTAGGCTGGGATTTCCACCCTGATGATTTCCTAACTGGGCTCATTTATTTTAAAATCAATTGGACAGGCAGGCAGGAATGCAGCGATGTGGAAAATGGCCCCAGTAATATTTCAGCCAGTGAACACGCCTTTCAAAGAGAAAGGAGTCCTGCCAGGAAGGGTGGGTGGGTCAGAAAGCTCTCTTTTAAAAGGAGAACCCACCACATTGGCCTGCTTTTGCAAACACTGTAAAGGCTGTGTTGTCCAGACAGGCCTTGGGTGGTGACTAAAGATTGCACGAGTTTTTATGCAACGGAGGACACAGGGCTGGTTCCTTGGTACTGCTGCTTACAACTGGATTGCTCTGTAGTTTTGAGTCGCTGTTTGTTTTTGTAAGCCACCACAGATTGTGGAGGAGGTGGGACAGAAACATATTAAAATACATAAAACCAAATATAGATTAAGTCTAGGAGTCAACTCCATTGTTGCCCCCTCAGGAAAGATTACTTCCCTTACACCAAATTATCGGATACTAAATAATCATTCAAATGAAATATTCTTATTTCTTTGGCAGCCTGTTTATAATGGTAGGAATACAACGGTGGTCTTTCACAAATCAGACCTATCTTTGTGTAGGCAGAAGTGTCAGATACCTCAGGGTGTTTCAGCCAGATTGGAGTACCCACTATCTCAAAATCAAGTGGAAATCCTACCCTAAAAAAAAGACCTCATCCAAAACATGACTTCCTGCTGCTGAAAAACCTGATTCACTTAGAACCACTTTTGATAACACAAGGAGTACTGAAGATCTCATTCTAAGATGAAGTGGCGGCTTTATTTGGGAAGAAGGAGGATTAGAAAAATCTTCTAATCTACTGTAAGTGTGCAAGAATGCAGGCCCTTGGCTGTTACGTCCTACCAGACTTGAACATTTCATATTTTTCAGAATTTCAACACAGTGGGTGTGTGAGTCAAACACAGGCAAAATAAATGTACTTCAGAGCTGTATTGGTGTTTTTCATTCAAAAACTGTGGATATAAAGTCTGGGCACCTAACTACATAAAGAATGAGGGGGACTTGAGTTTTCTACTCCTTGTGATTCATTAAAATTAAAGATTGATTCATTAATGCCATCTGGGAATTGTTTTTAAGAATGTAATGTTTATAATGTATTTTATTATATTGTTGTTCATCACCCAGAGCCCTGTTTATACTATAAATAAAGTTAGATATCTTGGGAAGAGGGTTAAGATCAAGTCCTTCAGTAGGGTGAAGGGCAGCAAAAGTACCTTAACAGCATCTTTAACTTTTGGCTTGTTATTATGGATGTAAGCTTTGCATTTTAAAGCACCTTTGAGATTTATGGAACCGCTGCAGATCTGGACAGTTGCTGTGGACCTCGAGTTTGACTTCTGTGACTGAAAGAGAGAACACGGCAAGTCATAAGGCTATGTTTCACAATCCACTTTATATCACCATTACATTTCCAGCAGAGTTAAAATCCTCAAGCTGCTTTACATGCTGATAGCTGTTATTTTCTCTCTCTTCCACACCCCCCCCCCATGGCTGGATTTAATCTTTTGCAAGGTGACAACCTGAAGTGCACAAACTGAGCTCTTTTGTAAAAAAAAAAAAAAAAAAAAGTTTAATTTTTCTGGTGTTCAAGTAGTTTAATTTAGTTTTGCTGATGTTCAAATGGCAGGCTCTCCCTACCATCACTGTTCAGATTGATAGGGGGCAGCTAAATATTCCAATAACGATTAGAGCTTTTGGACAAAAACCTGCAGGGAAAGATAAGGTATAAACCTTCATCCCAACAAAACATACATTGTTCACCAGTACCAGTGCTATTTTTGGGCAGGAACACACAGGAACGGAGTTCTGGCTGGCTTCAGAGTTGGCCACACCCACTACAGCCTCTGCCTGTGTGGCTACAGAGGGAAGGCCTGGAGAACAACCACCGCCCAGCGACTCCAAAGCGGGTGGGCCGGGGGGCCCTGGAAGGATCGGGGAGGCATTTAAATGCCTCCCTGTGCCTTCACCAGCCTGTCCAAGGGCTGGCTTGCCTGGGGCAAGCCAAAGAAAGGCAGTTTAAACTGCCTTCCCTTCCCTTCAAAGGGGTGCTTGCCCAGGCTCCCCACAGCTGCAGGGAAGCCAAGGGAAGGCATGGGGGTGTGGCCTATTATGCTAATGAGCTGTACTGTTAGGGGTGGGGCCTAATGTGCTAATGGGTTTCTGTTGTTGGGTGTGGTGTGGCCTATTATGCTAATGAGTTCATGCTGGGCTTTTTCTACAAAAAAAGCCCTGACCAGTACTATAAACCAAGGTTTCAGCTTAATTGCAAAATTGGCCTCATCTTAAAGTCAGGACAGGTTCTCAATATTAAGTGCACTAGCTTTCCTAGTTTTTTTCCCACTGAATAAGATCAGGCCCTGTGTACTTTCCTATTTAGCCTCCTGTTTCTAATAATTTAGCATACAATTTCAGCTCCACTTGTTGCATTCATAATAGATGAGGAATGTAATAGTTGGCATTTAGACCTTGCCTACTCATATAGCAAGTTAGGTGGCAGAATGGACTATACTACTTCAGATGGCAGGTGAAGGCTACCATTTTGCAATACTCCCACATAACTAGGCAAGATGCTGGGCTAGAAAGTTTCTGCTTGATCTGCTGTTTCTGTTTGCATGCAGGTGTTTATGGAGGGGAATGCTCAAAAGGGATAACCCCCCTAGCCTACAGCCTGAAACGGTACAGATGAGTCTCCTACCACAGCACTCTCCTATCTATGCAGACCAGGGCTGCACCCACATGTCAGTTGATTCTGCTCTAGCATTCACAACTGGATTTTCCTGTGTGGACAATCCAAGAGGTGAACAACTGCTACAGCACAATGACAATGCAACTTTCAATGCGTGGCTGCAGTCCAGATTTAGACTTTGTTTTTGGAGTGTTCAAGCTGATTTGGATAACAGTTTGCCCAGCATCACCTAATAAATCCATTGCTGCGCTGTGATTTGAACCAGGGACTTCCCAGCTCATTCTCTTCATTATTGTGCCACACTGCTCTTGCAGACTTACCAACTTTGTTAGAACCCTGGCATTAAAGGACTGGGTAGCTGTCGGCGTGATTCCTCTTCCAGACTTTTTCTGCAAAAATAATGTAAAGAATTTAATAGGGTGCATGAGTTTCTTAGCTCAATTAGAACAGAGGCAAGGCATTTGCATTAACAGATGGTTTCCCTTCCTCCCCACTGCAGCTGACCAACCTGTGGGGCTATTAGTCCATGCAGGTCCCTTGACCCCAGGGAATAAAGTTTCCTGGGGTCAGAAAGGGCTGGGGTGGAGGCAGGGAAGATTTGGCAATCCTTGTGCTCGCAGATCGCAGAATCCAACCCTATAACTTACTTTCATTTGCAAGCAAAAGCAGAGTCGTGGGCTTGCTCCTTAGCTACACAGCAATGTTATTCCTGCAAACCCAATGCCAGAACTGACCTGCTGCCTGTTCAGGACAACTGTCCTTGAAAGCAAACGTTAAATAATTGCTAATCCTTTCCTCTGCTGTGAAACTGTAGGATGACTCTTGTATTCCAGCATAAAAACAAGGAAACGCTGGAATTATTTTACAATTTGTCATTGTTTCAACTTATTTGTTTCTGTAATAAGCAGGCTTATCAAACAATACCCTATGAGTACAGTAGCTTTATGCTGTTCTGAAAAGAAAATGCTTCAGAAACGCTTGGCAATAATTGAACTGACACCCTTACCTCAGCCTTTGACAAGTCATTATACTTATCAAATGTCCTGACCTGAATGGCCCAGGCCAGCCCGATCTCATTAGATCTCAGAAGCTAAGCAGGATCAGTCCTGGTTAGTACTTGGATGGGAGACCACCAAGGAAGTCCAGGGTTGCTATGCAGAGGCAGGCAAGGGCAAATCACCTCTGAATGTCTCTTGCCTCGAAAACCCCAAGGGGGTCACCATACGTTGGCTGTGACTTGACGGCACTTCCTCCACCCACCACCGCCAAGCCAAGTGGGTACACTCACATTGTACTAAATTATTCCTTGGGCAAAGGAGAGGTGGAGAGTCAGGGACAAAGTTCACTTGGCTATCTGTCTCACAACAACATTTCATGTCTTATTAGGCAGTCCATCACTAGTCCATGTTATATTTAGTTATGCTATTTATAGACCGCCTTTCTCACGTGGAATCAAGGCGGACTACACACAGTGGGTCAGTACAACTGACAAAATGGGATATTCAATAACTAATTCATTTAGGATATTAGAAGAATGGAAACCACCAGAAAGAACAGGAGCACAGCATGCGTGTTAATACGACATATTAAGGGGTACAGAAATTACATAATAAGTATCCTGTTTACAATATGACATATAGAGCACGAAAGACCACAAGTCCTGATCATTCATCTAAGTAGGTTTGTGAAACCATTTTGTACTGTCCCTCCTGAATAGCTCGGTTTTGCAGAGTTTGCGAAAAACCAGGAAAGTGGGAGCTTTCATGACCTCCTCAGGCAGGCCAAGGTTGGAGCCCCAATGGAGAAAAGCACACACTTGGGCAGTTGTTGATTTTGCCTATGTGCAGGCTGGCACCTGCAGAAACCCCTGTTATTTGGTTCAAGCTACTGTAAGCTGAAAGTGAACAATAAAAACCTCACACTATGCTAGGCACTGTGATTGTCGTATCACTATTAAGCCTGCCCTACTAAGCAACGTAAGTAATAAGGAATGTTCAAACTATCGCACAATTGCACTCATATCACACGCTAGCAAGGTCATGCTCAAGATCCTACAAGCTAGGCTTCAACAGTACGTGGATAGAGAACTGCCAGAAGTACAAGCTGGGTTTCGAAGAGGTAGAGGAACTAGAGATCAAATTGCCAACATTCGCTGGATTATGGAGAATTTAGTCATGCCGGCCACATGACCACGGAAACGTCTTCGGACAGCGCTGGCTCTTCGGCTTTGAAACGGAGACGAGCACCGCAACCCTAGTCGGATTCGACTGGCTTTCGAGCAAGGGAACCTTTACCTTTTTACTAAGCACTCACCTGACAGTCGACTAAGTCAGCATCTTCCTCCTTGACTTGGCCATTGATCAAAATGACAGCTTCCTCTATCTGCTTGGCCCATCGAGTTAGTCCATTCTTTACAGCAGAAAAAAAAAAGAGAGAGAGACAGATTTATATTGCAGAAAAGCAGTTCTGTTGAACAAGCTAAGATTTTTCCACACAGAAGCCTCTTCATTCTTCAGATGTCCACTTCTAAACATAATTATTTATTACTGTAGGTGGGCAGCCGTGTTGGTCTGAATCAGTAGAACAAAGTTTGAGTCCAGTGGCACCTTTAAGACCAACAAAAGTTTATTAAAGGAATGAGCTTTCATGTGTACGGCACGACGGGCCTGCAAGACGGAGCTCTTCCACCAGGCCTGTCGACTAAGTCAGCATCTTCCTCCTTGACTTGGCCATTGATCAAAATGACAGCTTCCTCTATCTGCTTGGCCCATCGAGTTAGTCCATTCTTTACAGCAGTAAAAAAAAAGAGAGAGATTTATATTGCAAAAAAGCAGTTCTGTTGAACAAGCTAAGATTTTTCCACATAGAAGCCTCTTCATTCTTCAGATGTCCACTTCTAAACATAATTATTTATTACTCTAGGTGGGCAATCGTGTTGGTCTGAATCAGCAGAACAAAGTTTGAGTCCAGTGGCACCTTTAAGACCAACAAAAGTTTATTAAAGGAATGAGCTTTCATGTGTACACACGAATCTGTATCTAAAGAAGTGTGTCTGCACATGAAAGCTCATACTTTGAAAAAACTGTGTTCATCTTAAAGGTGCCACTGGACTCAAAATTTGTTCTATTTATTACTCTGATATTCTAACTTTCTTCCAAAAAGGTCAGGACTACATAAATGGTGTCTTGTGTCAGTTTCTTGCCGTTTCATGTTACTAGATGCTGAAGTATAGTTTCTCATAGGAAACATAGCTGTAAATTTAACTTATTTTTCTTCTTCACATGAATATGAATGAAGCAGTGTCTGAGGAGCATGGTATGCATCGTGCTCTCTATTGCGTGTCCTAAAGAGCAAAGAACCAACATGGGACAGCTTGTCAGAGTGTCAGATTTAGATCTGGAAGAACAGAGTTCTGCCATGGAAGCTCATCGGGTGACCTTAGGCCAGTCACTCACTCTCTCAGCCTATCACACCTCACAGGATGTGCTTGTCGTGGGGGTACAAGTAAATTTTTGAAGACGTACAAAGCATTTGTTTCTGGTTACATGCTTCCAGTGTACTTAATTGTATTTAACCTGAAGACCACAAGTTCTCTGCCACTAGCAACGCACCAGACACATCCCACAATGACAGCTTCTACAGACACTACCAAGAATTTTTCTGAAGCAGTTGTCAGTGAGAGAAGAGCAGAAAGACAAAAAAGCTCCCACTCCAACTTTTTGCTTTCCTACTCCACAGAAAGTGATAACTGAGCAGGTTATATACCACTATATTCCAGAAAGCTCCCCTGTGGTAATACAATTTTATGCCAGGCTCCACCACTCCCCCAGGGATGAAAATATTGCATTGGGTACCACGTAGAATAGGCTTGACCCCTGCTGAGGTTTATAAACTGAAAACGGACAGGACAAAGATGAAGAAAGGTTAATTGTTGCAGGATGTGATGGAAGGGGATTTATTGGCAGCCGCCAGGAACATAATGGCACTGGGATCAACTAGGAAAGCAGCCAACAAAGAAGGAGACCAGGGGGAGGTTTCTAAAGGAGGACAGAGAAAAGCGTCTTGTAAGAGGAAGTCCGCGCTTGTGGAACAACAAAGCAGAGGGATCAAACAGCAGTTCACAGAGCTACATACACCAGTCTGTTGCAAGCTACAAATACTGTCGACAGAAATAAGGCAGGCATAATAAACGTTCGTATTACCCTTATGTTTTTCTCCAGTTCGTGGCAAGCCGAAGTAGCCAATAGCGGGATGTGTATGTTAGTATTAACTGTGCATTCTAAAGACAGCCACGAAGTGGACAGGCCATTCTGGTATTTCCAGTCTGCTGGCTTTGCTGTACTCTGATGTGGTTTGGAAGAGGGGGGGAGAAAAGAGAGAGGAAAGACTGAATTATCAATCTGCCAAGAGGCAACTATCAGCATTTCTTTTAGTTTATGAAAGAGCTTGGTCTATGCATGCTCACCTGGAAGTATACCAAGCTTCAGTCAATACCAGAGAGACCTAATGTGGCATAGCGGGCAGAGTGCCGGCAGCCGGACTAGGATCTGGGAGACCTAGTTTCAAATCCTTACTTTGCCATGAAGTACACTGGATGACCTTGGGCCAGTCAGTTTCTCTCTCACACCCTAACCTACCTCACATGGTTGTTGGGAGGATAAAACAGAGGAAAGGTGAACAAAATACACCATACTTGGAGGAGAGTTGGGGTTAAAATATCCTAAATTTTAAAAAAAATAGAATACACTCCTAAAGAAGATAGATCAAGATTGGTAGCTGTGTTAGTCTTTCAAGGTGCTACTGGACTCTTTTCTACTGCTACAGACAGACTAACAAAAGTTGTGGTAGGATATGAGCTTTTGTGAGTCACTGCTTCAGACACCAGGTTTGGTATCTGAAGTGAGTAGTGACTCATGAGAGCTCATACCCTACCACAAATTTTGTTAAGTTTTTAAGGTGCTACTGGACTCTTACTTTTTTCTACTCCTAAAGAAGTGTGCATAGGATTACAGCCTAAGACAACTTCATTGTTGTACGTGAATATCAGGGCTTCACAAATATTTTAAGCAGCAGCAGACAGGATTCTGGGGGACAGCCATTCTCCAAACAAACTGTATTGAGCAAGCCCTGCTGAAATCCCTGCATGCTTGTCTAAGGACAAAGCAGAGATTTTGGGCAACCTTTCATTCATTTAAAAAGGAAGCTTGCAAATATGTGTGGACTGTATTAAAACTTCGTTTACCAAACTTTTTAAAAACAAAGACTTACTTTTGGATCTTGTACGTCATACGTGCGACAAAGTATTCGTTCCCAGTTAAGAAACAATAATTAAACATGCTTAGAACAGATTAAAAGACACATTGTCAATATAAATTGATTTCTAATGTGTTGCAGTATTTCAGTCCTGTGCAGCTCCGTCGACAGTCATTAGTGATCAAATTGGACTGAAAGAAGATACCTTATTCTTATTTATCCCCTATCAGAATAGTCAACCTTTGCTCTAGACAACTGAACAAAATGTATCTTACTCGTGTCATACAGCCACCTATTTGGATATGCATGTAACATCCACCTGCCCATACAAAGGATGAGGAGGATGAGGAGGCGGCTGGATTTATACCCAGCCCTTCACTACCTGAAGGACTTTGAGTGGCTTACAATCTCTTTTCCCTTCCCTTCCCCACAACAGACATCCTGTGAGGTAGGTGGGACTGAGCGAGCTCTTTCAAGAACTGCTCCTGAGAGAACAGCTCTGAAAGAACTTGTAACTGACCCAAGGTCACACCAGCAGCTGCATGTGGAGGAGTGGGGAATCAAACCCGGTTCTCCCAGATTAGAGTCCACGCTC